>NW_013666484.1:265056-267979 GCF_000517525.1 Limulus polyphemus
GCCCTGGCCGAGCCAATCTCCTGACATGAACCCCATCGAAAACATACTGGTCCATACTCGACCGGCAAGTCAAGAAACAACCAAAAAACCAACTTCGAAGAGCGATCTATTCCAAGTGGGCGAAAATCCCACAATCTAAAATTGACGAAATGATTCTCACGATCCCCCAAAAGATCAACGAACTCCACGAAGCAAAAGGAAATTCTACTAGATATTAATTAAATTATAAATATATCAATTCATGTGAATATGACTGAGAAATTTCATTTTTTCTGAAAAGGTGGTGTCTATTTACTTGTGACCAAGCTGTTATATACAACAAAACAAAGATACCTAATTAGATATCTGAAACTTTATGATGGTATAAAAAACCAAAACTCTCGTGACATTGCTTTAGAAATTAACATATATTGTGAATAAGTTGGGTTTTAATAGAACTTTTTTAGAATGCCCCTAAAAGTGTTCATGGAAAACACTTGTAGCCTGCACATTTTTAACTTTTCGAAATAAATAAATTGGTTTTAAATTGTTTGTTTGTTTATTTGTTTGAAGTTAAGCACAAAGCTACACAATGGGCTATCTGTGCTCTGCCCACCATGGGTATCAAAACCCGGTTTCGAGTGTTGTAAGTCCGCAGACATAGTTTTAAATTGAATTGGTCTAGGTAATAGCACTTCTGTACAATATCCATAGACAACACTGATGGCCTGCACATATTCAACTTTTGGCAGTGGATAAGTTGGCTTTAATTTGCATTTGTGTAGGTAATAACACTTGTGTATAATGCCACTAAAGTATCAATGGACCATAGTTATAGCTTGCACATCTTCAGCTTTTGACCATGGATAAGTTGGGCTTAAACTGCATTGGTGTAGATAGTGTCCATAGACGACACTTATGCCCTGCACATCTTCAACATTTGGCAGTGAATAATCTGGACTTAAACTGTATTGGTGTAGATAACAGCACTTCTGTACAATGCCACTAAAGTGTCCTTGGACTACACATATGGCCTGCACATTTTTAACTTTTGGCAGTGAACAAGTTGGGTTTAAATTGGATTGGTGTAGGTAAAGCACTTCTGTGCAATACCACTAAAATGTCAACGGACAACACTTATAGCCCGCAAATCTTCAACAATTTCTTTTTTTTTTATTGCGTGTCTTCAATAATTTATTTTATATTTTCTTTAACATTAAAATTCCGTGTACTACATAACTACATTTCTTTGAATATGTACTTATTCACATAAGTACATATAAATATGTACTTATGTGAATAAAATATGTTATTTAGTTATCGCACAGCATCATGGTGCCAATCATGTATCACATGTTGTCTAATCGATATCTTAAAAGGAAGAAAGGAATCGAGACAATAAACTTCCCCTCTAGGAAAACCCTTACAGTCTTATTCTTGTAATAGTCTTGTATGTTAAGTGTTCATCGTAACTGCAATGCGTTTTCTAAATCACACAGATTTGAATTCCATTTCTAAATCTTCTAAAAATAAAGAGCAGAGGAATTTCCCGCTCTTTTTTTTTAAATCTTTTTTTTTAAAAGAAACTATTGCATATTTTTACCATAGTTTGTTTTGTTGCTCCTGGAAAAAAGTGATATGATTGTAATCAACACCTATGAATATTCTTCTGCCTTCAATATCTTTTAATGCAACTATGGGACATTAAAAAAAACATTGCCCAGAATGTTTCATTATCTTCTTTGGGATCTTATCAATTAAAGTAAAGTAAAGACACGTAGTTGTGTGTAATGTGACCAACACAACCTGTTGCAGGACATTATTGTGTGTTATTAACAGGAGTAATAGTTTAGCAGTTCTCCAACTTCTGAATCTCGGCCTGTGGTAATCCAAACGATCACATATTTTCATATTTTCCCTACTAGACTCTTACTTCTCATACTAAATTTAAATGAAATACATTAAGAAATACCTGAGATATATCATTCCCAACTTTGACTGAGTTTCTTCCTCTTTTTTTCTCTTCGCACCAAAATATGGAAACTTTATTTGGTAGAATAACATACTTAACTTTTATGTATTCTTTTGTCAAATTTCTTTCAGTGATATATCTTTTCAACCTACAATGAGGAGTTTTATTTCATGTAACTATAAGCCACATGTAAAAAGTTATTCAACAAAACCGCTTAATTTTGACGAAAATGTTTGCGAACGCTACGCAAAAGTCACGTGAGCTATCGGTCTGACATTTTTTTTTTTACTACAGCTTCACTTAAGAGTAAAAGTGAACAGTTTTTAGTTTTTGTCTTTCAGTTTAAAGACGGCTGATTTAAAGCAACAACACTATAAGGTGAAGGACTTGCAGATACACAAGTATTAGTTAGGCCAAGCAAACTAGATTAGCAGTTTCTAGCTCAAGTTTTCAAAAGAATCACGTGGGTGGACGGTTATTATTGTGTATTCATTGCCAACTTTTCAGCACAAGTTTACTAAATTTCATGAAATTATTCTAATTAAAGAACGTTCAGTGCCACGTGATATTAGCTTAAGCAATTAGCATAAATAATGATGCTTGATACAATTGTATCGATTGCTTGGGAGGTGATGACAAGAAACTGTTAATCTAAATTCCATGGCGTTACTATTAATACTGTTTTAAAGAGGAAAAACTACTACAATATATTTTTAAAAATCTGTAAAGTAAAAGTCTGTTCCGAATAGTAGGGTTGCGATCCTAAAGCTAATGTTGGTTACTATCGAGTGTCACTTTCTTACTTGCTGTGGTTTGTTGGTGAGTATTGAGAAAAAGACATGATATCTAATCAAAAACACTTTAGGTATGAAAAAATAAAGGTGCAGCAAAAAAAAAAGGATTGAATGTTCGACTTAAAGAAACGAAATCAAAATTGGCGGCCAAACTGGTAGCTACACTTATAGCATTGAT
>NW_013666484.1:267989-270092 GCF_000517525.1 Limulus polyphemus
ATTGATAATAATTTTACAGCAAATATTCATTCATTATTTAACTAGACCACGTATTTTGTTTTACCAACCATCATATTCCAAGTTATCGGTCTGGCTAAAATAAGTAGTTTTCTTTCCTTAGATCCGGCAGTTTTGAATTGTTTTACTAAATTTATTTATTTTTCTACAAACACATGTTTAGATGGCGCTACTAACAGAAATAACAATACATATATTGAACACACCATTTTTTCATACACAGCCTATTTAACAAATTTACTTTTGTTCTTAACGCTTGTTGGCGAGTTTCTTCCATTACTGAATAATCAATGTACAAAGTGAGTTTCATGACGATACCTTCCCTTCAAATAACGCTACAATTAAAATGCTATGCACATCAGCCACGAAGTAGGAAGCCATCAAACGTGGGTTATTTTATGTGTTCTTTACTAATACAAAAACGGAAACCATAAATGGTTTATTGCGATACGATAATTCATAGCCAAATCGTCAGTTCTATCATTATAGCTGAATTTGTTTTCGTTGTATTTTCACATAATATAACTGAGTTATTGAGCATTTATTAAAATGAAATAGTCGAAATAGTAGATGTAGTTCAAAATGTAATGCTTCAGCAAGCATTTGCAGTTTGTATGTAGTTAATTTTACTTTTTTATGAGAAAATCCAAATGATGAATTAGATATTTTTAAAACGTGTTAAAAAGGGATTTTTTCCACCATAAACAATAGTAATAGTCTTGACAATGAAAAAACAAACTCAAATGTAATCTCTCTAATGTTTAGTTTTTGTGGAATATAACATTTACTATTTTCTGGAGTCTTATGAACATATTAAATATTGAGTAATTATTATTGTGTTATCAATAAGTTATCATGAAAAGTAAACTAACTATATAGACTAGAATTAAAAGAAACTTACAAGTTAATAGAACCATTACTGTTTAACAAACTGCAAAGAATTATGTCATGTCATAAGTCAATAGACAAGAAAATTAAGACTTATAACGTTTAGAAAGGATTGAGTTGTCAGTTGGGTGGTCTTTGTATTAACGATGTTTTCGGTCATAATCCCAATAACACCTAAGGAGATTTGATGACTGAAGAAGATTTAAATCAGCGTATCAAGCTATAAACTACGATAATTCTTAAGTGTAAAACTGACACTAATAATAATCGAAATAATTCTGTTTTTCATTATAACTAGTTCATTATCTTTTTTTGTTCTAACTGTCGAAAAATAAAAAAAAATCAAAATTATGATTAGTTACGATGAAAAATAGAAAATGTCGTTACTTAAAAAACACATGAAGAATGTTGTTATTTTTTAAAACACTCACGAGTGAACACATTTATAAGCTTTCATGTATTTGCAGTAGTGCACATACAACGACAAAAGCTGCTCGAATATATAAAAAAAGGCTAAAAATTACAAACGAAAGTCAAAAAAAAGGCTAAAAACTATAAACGAAAAAACACTATATTCTTATACTGATGCTTTAGAAAGGAGTGGCACTACTCTAAGCAAATCTCTCTCTGTAATACTTCCAAGCAAGAATAGTGGTCATTGAAAACCGATTTCATGATCCCTAATGGGTAAACTCAAATAGTTTGGTATTTACAATAAGTGCTTCCCAACCATTTTACTGTTTGTTACAAAGGCAATAGGAAGAAAATGCCGGATGTAAAGCAAAAAATAATACATATACATATATATATGTACGAAATGGGTAAATAATAACAAAAGTGCGTTTAAAAATGTGTTAAATATAAATAGTATAATGAATAATACAAATAAATGAAATATAAATATTTGTAGTAATTACTGTGAGTAACGTGCATAAAAAAATTTATCAAAGGTCAAAGTCACACTTCCTGCTCAAACAAAGGAAAAGGGAGTTGGAAGTAATGAATGAATAGCGTCAACACTAAGAACCAGCCTAAAGTTATAGAGTAGATTTAAATACATTTTTATGACAATGATAAGTTCACGTAATGAACTTAGAACAACAAACAGTATTAGTAAAGTTTGTTTGTTTTTGAAATATGCGCAAAGCTGCACGAGGGCTATCTGCGCTAGCCGTCCCTAATTTAGCAGTGTAAGAC
>NW_013666484.1:270324-278176 GCF_000517525.1 Limulus polyphemus
GACCCTCAGATTGCGAGTCGAGTGCTTTAACCACCTGGCCATGTCGGGCCCTTCCCGCTCAAATAAAGGAAAAGAGAGTTAGAAGTAATGAATGAATAGCGTCAACACTAAGAACCAGCCTAAAGTTATAGAGTAGATTTAAATACATTTTTATGACAGTGATAAGTTCACGTAATGAACTTAGAACAACAAACAGTATTAGTAAAGTTTGTTTGCTTGCGCAAAGCTACACGAGGGCTATCTGCGCTAGCCGTCCCTAACTTAGCAGTGTAAGACTAGAGGGAAGGCAGCTACTCATCACCGCCCAATGCCAACTCTTGGGCTACTCTTTTAACAGCGAATAGTGGAATTGGCCGTCACGGCTGAAAGGACGAGCATGTTTGGCGGGGCGGGGATTCGAACCCGCGACCCTCAGATTACGAGTCGGGCGCCCTAACCACATGGCCATGCCGGGCCGTATTAGTAAAGAGTGATCTAGCGATGCTGATAAAGTCATGCTGTATTAAAAAAGGGGTGTCAAATAACTTATAATTCCTAATGAATTTACTGTAATAAATATTTAATGAACTAGGAAAAACAAATAGTTTTAGTAAGGCCTAATCGAACAAACTAATAAGGTTATGCTGTGCTATATAAAGAACTGCTATTTAGCTTTCAATACTTAGTTGTTTCATCAGCTTGTTCTATTTTTAAAATGACTAATTAAAAATGTTGTTATTGTTAGTGTAGAGTTACACACTGGACTATCTGTGCTCTGTCCACTGTTAGGAATCGAATCCCAGACTTTAGCATTGTAAGTCCGTAAATGTACCACTGGCCCAGAGGGGGACAAGTAAAAGGAAATGTGGGGTCATGTCAGTTTGGAAAAGGAAGTGAGATTCTATATTTTTATTATAACCTTCTTAGAAATAATCTTGACCACTATTGTACAATTCACTTGAAAAAAACAACAACAGAAATATCAATATCTAAACAGTCTTAAAATTTTAAATCCACATGTTCATGCTTTAATTCAAAATAAAACATTTCTTCAAACGCTATGCAACTTGTTTCTAATTCTAACATGTATTGTTTCTACCGTGCTATATTCACACTTCACTTTATATAATTAGGTTGTACTAATTCCTATCAGAAGTTTACTCATGCCAATGTAAACATAGCAAATTGCTGTTTATTACTTATAATAAACAACACATAGATTTACAAATATATTTTATTTCTTACTGGGATCATATTACGTTCTTCCTTCGCCTCTCATCGTTTAGTCGTTTCCTCTCACATCTTCTCGCCTTCCCCTCTTTTTTTCGTTGAACTACTGTCTTTTATATCACTGTCTCAAATCCACACCGATCAAGTCACTTTTTCTTTGCACCTGTTTCCTGTATATCGGATTACAACCTTTCACAAGCATAGGAACTCACAGCAATCATTTTCTTATGACTTAGAGTGCTGGAGCATCATACTTTCTTATGACTTAGAGTGCTGAAGTATCATACTTTCTTATGACTTAGAGTGCTGGAGTATCATACTTTCTTAAAGATTGGCCAAAAGCTACCCGCTTTCTCACCTCTCTCTCTCTCAACATCAACTGATATTTCTTACACTTAACTTCATAAGATGTAAGCTTTTAGATTTAAAAATGACTTTAATAAAGGGCTCTTTATGAATCAACGTGAAAGAGGTACACTTTGTATCCGTCAAAATTTCAGTGAATATTCATTTCAATTCTTGAATTACTGTTATTTTTTTCACTAGCATAATAAGCAAGATTTTTTTACGTAAGTAATTTTGCTGCTCTGTATTATAAAAATGTTAAACTCAAATGATAAATTTTGACATTTGATGGATAACCGCCTACTAGATACCATAGAATCTCAAGGTATCTAAAATTTTAGATATTCAGCTTTACAACACTTAACACACTATGTAATTGTATAACAGTCGCAAGACAAATGAAATAATTCATAAATTGACCAAACATCTTTCAGTAACTCAGTATTTCTTAATTTATATTTGTCCCCCCTGTGGTACATGGGTAGGCTTGTGGACCTACAACGGGGTTCGATTCTCCGCGGTGGACATAACAGATAGTCCAATGTGGCTTTGCTCTAAAAAAAAAAAAAAAAAAAAAAAAAACAAACAGTTTATATGAAGTTTAGCGCCATCTGTCTGAATTGATATAACTAGATCTTTAATAATACAGAATTATTTTAGTTGTAAATGTTACTCTAAACTGTAAGTTATTAAATATAAGTTATGTATGAAAAGATATAGTGATAATCTTTAATTCTTCTGTTTATTAAAAATCTGCTTTCGTAAAAGGCAGCAAGATATTTGAAACTAAAGAGATATTCCTAGCATATTCTAAAGGCAGCAAGATATTTGAAACTAAAGAGATATTCCCAGCATATTCTATCCTTTAAGACTCAATATTGATTACTACCAGGCCTTCTGTCACATTAGATACCGCCTTAGCGTGGTTAAGATCCACCTAAATCAAACACTGTCACTTAAGTCATTGCTGTTCATAGTTTTCTATAATTACCTATGTTCAAAGTCACTTTAATGACAGCTTGAATCGAACATTTCTATTTCAGTGTACTGTTTTGAATCCATGAAATCATTCAGGGCTTGTAGTAAAGGCTTATCTTTAACAACGTCTGTGCCGTGATACATTATACTTGCTTCTGCTAAACATAACTAGGTATAAAACCCCTGATCGCTTGTAGGATGTAATATAAAAAATAAATAAACTTGTGGGAGTTTTCTCCGGTGAATAATTTTATTTTAAACAATTCAGTATTTTAGATCCATTGATGTTGCCTTCACACTATTTATTTTGACACAGAGAAATTGTTATTAAAGTATTCCCACATCACAAGTTTTAATGTGAAGCTAGCATGTAACCATAATAGCCTTCACATATAACTTTCATTCCCACATCACAAGTTTTAATGTGAAGCTAGCATGTAACCATAATAGCCTTCACATATAACTTTCATTCCCACATTACAAGTTTTAATGTGAAATTAGCATGTAGCCATAATAGCCTTCACATATAGCTTTCATCCCCACATTACAAGTTTTAATGTGAAGTTAGCATGTAGCCATAATAGCCTTCACATATAACTTTCATTCCCACATTACAAGTTTTAATGTGAAGTTAGCATGTAGCCATAATAGCCTTCACATATAACTTTCATTCCCACATTACAAGTTTTAAGGTGAAGTTAGCATGTAGCCATAATAGCCTTCACATATAACTTTCAAAAGTTACTCAATAAAATGTATTATAAGAAGTCTTTGTTATCAGTTTTACTTAACTACACATACTATTTTCGTTCAATGCTTAACTTAAGGAAAATCTAAATATATGTTCTAAGTTATTATTTTCCCACTTTGTTATTTGCTGAAATTGATTAATCAGATTCCTTTAGATATTTGTGTAACTCATATAAATGATAGCCATATAGTTTCTGGTTGACAGTTATAAAATGAAAAACTACATTTTATTTGAAATACATGAACAACTTATTGGTAACGAACATATTTTGCAGTTGTTGGTAAAACGGCCGATACTTTGCAATTTCAATATTATTTCAAAAACAGCTGCCGACTAACATCTACTCTGAACCAAGAGCAGGATTGACTACCGCCATTTTTTAACCTGCGTCCATATCCAAAAGTGCTGAGAGAATTCTAACATACCAAGAGCTCGAGCCTTGGACACGGAGCCCCACAGACATGCACGCTAACTATTAGTCAAATGCTTTGTCCAACCCGTCTGGCTGATTGGCTATTAGACCACGCTTTGTCCAACCCATCTAGGTGATTGGCTATTAGACCACGCTTTGTCCAACCCGTCTGAGTGACTGGCTATTAGACCACGCTTTGCCCAACCCGTCTCGGTGACTGGCTATTAGACCACGCTTCGTCCAACCCGTCTGGGTGACTGGCTATTGGACCACGCTTCGTCCAACCCGTTTGGGTGACTGGCTATTAGACCACGCTTTGTCCAACCCGTCTGGGTGAATGGATATTAGACCACGCTTCGTCCAACCCGTCTGGGTGAATGGCTATTAGACCACGCTTTGTCCAACCTGTCTGGGTGACTGGCTATTAGACCACGCTTTGTCCAACCCGTCTGGGTGAATGGATATTAGACCACGCTTCGTCCAACCCGTCTGGGTGACTGGCTATTAGACCACGCTTTGTCCAACCCATCTAGGTGACTGGCTATTAGACCACGCTTTGTCCAACCCGTCTGGGTGACTGGCTATTAGGCCACGCTTTGTCCAACCCGTCTGCGTATCTACTTCAGATTTTCCACTTCGTCAACAACTTGTACAGAATAATTCTGAAATTGATTTTCATAAATAAGCCATGATAAAGAAAGGTAAGATATTGTATGAGTTTAAATTTGATGATCTAGTTTAATATTGTACGCGACTAAATTCTGCATTGGTCTCCCAACTTCACAAGTCCTTTAATTGTGAAATAATATTTTAAATTATTCTTTTAGTCTTAATAATAAATACGATGTCTTTTATTAATCTCCTTTAAATTCTCGTCCGATATTAATCATGCCCTGGAACTATATAAGAGATTTAAATATTCCATATGTAAATAAGTATATTTCGCTTACAGTACTTTCGTCATTTATCTCCAGCAAAGTAATTGGACTTGTCATAAGATGAGAAAAACACGCACACACTTTCACTTTGTATTCATAAGTACTATCGCCATCACATTGTGGAAGGACAAAAATACATATAAAATTTATAATGATGTCAAATCTGTTGTCTTTGTCTGCATCTAGAACTCGTTTGTTTGTTTTGGTGCAAGACTTCACAATGAGCTAAGTGCGCTCACTCAACTGCGGGGTATCGAACTCCCGGATTTTAATGTTGTACATCTGCAAATTACCGCTGACCTACCGTGGGACTTTAGTTAAAGAGTTTTGTTGGTACTTTGAAATCTGTAGTTATCTTCCTTTTCAAATGTATACTGTCATTTATTACTTGAACAGTTCGTGTTATCCAATCCAAGTATTGTGATAAGCAGCTTTCACACCTCGAACTGATGGTCTGGTTCAAACTGTTAATAGTTCTTTATTGAAAATTATCTCCTGTCAAACAATAACATCATTTCAATAAACTACAGATTGTTTAACATAACCTACAGCCACCAAGGGACCATTTGGTCTCCAGAGCCTGTCCTTGCACACCCACCCCCGAGAAAAGTAAAAATTTAAAAGCACTCTTTACTTTCCAAAAAAATCATCTATTCTCCTCTTAAGCTCGCTCCTCTGAAATGCTCGTCTCCATATTACTCAGTACAAAAGACATTCAGCCCGTTAGAAAAATAAATTTGACTTAACTGGATCCTTGCTTTGTATATGTTTTCGAAATATTGAACTTATACCCTGTTATCTTAAGAACATAGCACACAAATTCAGATACTTTTGTTCTATCGATCCCGTGGATAATTTTTTATCAATATGATCAACTACCGATGTTTCAACGGAACATGTCTGTTCTTGCCTATTTGATACAAATGTTAACCTAATTAAAGCAGAATGAAAAAACCTTTTGAAGTCGAAAGGTATTGGATTTTTATTTTAAGCGCAAATAAAATTAAGAAAATAACCAAATCATATTACAAACTCACTGTAAATTGAATTTTCATGGGTACAATGTAAACTCTGTATTAAAGTAGTCAATGTATTATACATATTTGCATACATTAACCAACCCAATTAATGACAGCATCCAAAAGATCATAATAGGACAGAATATTACCTCATGTGCATTCTTATTATCCATTACCAATTTCCCTCTAGATTTTGACTATAGCTGTTTGTCACTGTTGCTGGTGCATGATTTGTGTATCTGTTGATTTTTAACCATTAAGATTGTGTGTTTGTTTGTTTGCAGTTAAGCACAAAAATACACAATGGACTATCCGTATGTGCTTCCTATTGGTATTGAAACTCGATTTTAGCGTTATAAGCCTTCTGACTTACCACTGAGTCACTGAGGGGCAACCATTAAGATGAGTATCAATATGTTTTTTAAGAGGATCAGTCAGGCCTTATAATTAACCAATGCCATTCAGATTCTTTGGTTTGGATTACATCTTTACAAATAATGTTTTTTTCATAACATAGTTTTAGTTATAATCTACAGCAAGTTTAATGACGAAATTTGCAGTCTTTCTTGTATAGTATACACATTCATAATTATAGCCTACACGTGTCCTCTGGTGGGTCAATGGTAGGGTACGGATTTACAACGCTAAAATTCGATCCCCCTAGTGGACGGAGTGCAGATGACCCGTTTTGCACTAAGAAAACAACAGGCTGCACATTTTCATTCTATAATTCAACCGAAATTTCAAAAACATGTCTATTATTTTTAGAATTATATCTAGGTCTACATCTAGAACCCTTTCTGTTTATTTTCAGGTTTACATTATTTTGTATCTTTAATTCTACTTTTAGATTTAAAATTAACGCATTTTCATTTTATATGGGACGATAGCTTAAGTCTTACTTAATATATCAAGTATAAGATATAGCCCCATGTTTACATTCGACATAATATTGAAGCGTTTTCACATACACAAATATAATTTAATTTTTACGGCAAACGCTGTATATTCCCTTGACCTAACGTCAAGCTCTAAACTGGTGCCTAGAGAGGAACTTCCACCAAACGTTCATTTCTATGTCTGGCTTGGGTATAGAATAAATATAGTTTAGAGTTAACGTTTAACAACCCAATCCGGGCAACAAAATGAAATTCTTTACTATCAGGAAAATGTTAGCTGAGTTCTTGAGAGTAAGCAAAAATCCACTGGAAAAAATCCACTTTCCAGTCAAGGAAAAAAACAATTAGAAGTATTTCTCGTTTAACACGTTACTCCATTAATCATTAATCATAAAGTGTAAAAGTAGCATTTATGTCACACATAAATGTGTTTTCAAATTCTATCGTGATTGAAACATTATTCTCCACGGTAATGCGGTATCCAAACAAACTTTCATGTTAGCCCTAAACTTCCAGGAATGTGATCAACATTTCAGCAGTTTACACGTGTATGTATAATAAGTTGGATCCCCTATAATTATATTATTATTCTGACACGTTCAAGCCAACTTTCTGCAATATTTTTTCCCTTAGAGACATCTAGTTTCGAAGATCGATAACTGAATCCCTGTTGCCAAATCTTTCACACTTTCAAGTCTTTACAATTTAAATGGGACAGGGCATGGCATAATACTATGTTCGAGCTGGAAATTCAGGAGCTTGTGGTTCGCTTCCGATTGCTGCAAAAACGAACTTCGCATTTTGGAACCGTCAGATCACAGTATTAGAGTAGCCCAAGAGTTGTCAATGGGTGCTATTGAGTAGCCCCCTTCCCTCTAGTCTATCAGTCCAAAATTAGGGACGAATATGTTCATTTATTCTAAGAGTTTTGCGCGATAATTTATATGACCGCCTTGTAGATTATTTAATTGGTTTTTGAGACTTCTTTAAATACAAACAAATTTAAACATGAATGGAACAACACGAGTAAGAAGATAAACTTCAACTCAGTATGTGTTATATAAGGAATATGTAAATAACCATTTTAAATTAAGAAGATAAACTTCAACTCAGTATGTGTTATACAAGGAATATCTAAATAACCATTTTAAATTAAGAAGATAAACTTCAACTCAGTATGTGTTATATAAGGAATACCTAAATAACTTATTTTAAATTAAGAAGATAAACTTCAACTCAGTATGTGTTATACAAGGAATATCTAAATAACCTATTTTAAATTAAGAAGATAAACTTCAACT
>NW_013666484.1:279023-280564 GCF_000517525.1 Limulus polyphemus
CATTTTAAATTAAGAAGATAAACTTCAACTCAGTATGTGTAAAATAAGGAATACCTAAGTAATCCATTTTAAATTAAGAAGATAAACTTCAACTCAGTATGTGTTATATAAGGAATATCTAAATAACCATTTTAAATTAAGAAGATAAACTTCAACTCAGTATGTGTTATATAAGGAATATCTAAATAATCCATTTTAAATTAAGAAGATAAACTTCAACTCAGTATGTGTAAAATAAGGAATATCTAAGTAATCCATTTTAAATCTAAAATTTCATCCTGTAATAAACATCTATGTATCAAGTCCCCAAAACCTTTAATAGGCTTTCTTATTGACCATTACTAATACTTAAGGAAAATTTAATGGGCTAAGTTTTTTTAACAAACCAATATAATCTATATTTAATGATCAATTGAAAAGTCACTGTGGTGTAAACGACTAAAATTTTCTTTAACAACAGATGATTACGGACTTCTCTACGTTAAACGAGTAATACAGGAAGAGCTACGACGCAAACTACTTAATTATCGACATGCTGCTATATTTCCTGTAAATCTTCTAAGTCCATGATAACGTCAAAACTTTAATAATCAACTAAAAACACTGACTAAGGTTCCACTTAAAATAAAATTGTAAATAAAAAACGAATATGATTTGTCACGTGATTCAGGAACCATAATCCTACATGCTTGTCGACGTCTACTAATATAATTATATTAGTTCAGGTATACGATTATTTATGTTTTCACGTTAGGTTTATCATTTTTAACTCAATGTTAATGTGAACAAAGGTAGCACAGAAACTGCAAATGTCAATTTTACAGTCTTATCACATATTTTATTTTCCTTCAGAAAAAAAATAAAGAAAAGAAAAATGTTAACGGGAATAATAATCATAATGTATTTAGTCGCCGTCAGGGGGCCATTAGGTCTGAACAATTGCAGTTAATTTATAAACATCGCCACTATAAAATTTACCGGTGGTTAAATTTAACCTAAGGAGTAATCCATATGTTTCTTTACACATGTGTTCTCTCACTAGTAGCAATAGATTTCCTACAATTACATTTTGTTTTGTCGGTGGAGATTCTCATTGCATGTATCTACTTATTCACAATACCCTCAGTGGCTCAACTGTATGAGCTTGAAGTACTTATAACGCTAAAAATTAGGTTTCGATAGGCGTGGAGGACAGATCACAAATATCACATTTTGTGGCTTTGTGCCTATTGTTTGTTTGTTTGAACTTAAGCACAAAGCTACACAAAGGGCTATCTGTGCTTTGCCCACCACGGGTATCAACACCCTGTTTCTTGCGTTGTAAGTCCGCAGACATACCGCTGTGCCACTGGGGAGCTTGCGCTTATTAACAAATAAACATGAAAATGGTTTTTCCTTACCTGCATTGATTTATTTATCACCATAGGACATATGCAACTTTTACATATATATAATTGTCTTTAATTTATGGATGATATATATCATTCGCTCAGTATAGTAATATATTACAAGATCGTTCTGATGATTGTTTGTTTGTTTGT
>NW_013666484.1:280786-293226 GCF_000517525.1 Limulus polyphemus
GGCTACTCTTTTACCAACGAATAGTGGGATTGACCGTCACATTATAACGCCCCCACGGCTGAAAGGGCGAGCATGTTTGGTGGTATGCGGATTCGAACCCGCGACCCTCAGATTGTGAGTCGAGCGCCTTATCCACCTAGCCAGGCCGTCGTTCTGATGAAATTTGAGAAACTAAAACTAAAAATATATTATTGCGACTATCAAAAAATGTTCATATTCTAGCATCTGAAACTCTATATAAAATATATAGCATTTAAATACATTTTTATTAATATTTTTGTAATTATCGCAAAGATGGCTACGGTCCCTAATTTTGAACTACTGACCAGAGGGAAGGCAGCCAGTCAGCCATACTCTATCATCCAATATCAACATTAAGGGATTAACTGTCACTCTTATAACATACCCACACCTTAAAATGCTGCGAATGTTTGTGGTATCGTAAGGATTCGAACTCGATTTGCCGGCTCCAAAATCTGAGCTCTACCACAGGGCCAACTCATTGCCATATATTTCCATGTTCGTAATCTAACCTAACCCATTCCAATATATTTCCATGTTCGTAATCTAACCTAACCCATTCCAATATATTTTTATTATAGCTATTACGCTCTTTGGTATGTGTTTCTTATACTAAGTAACTAATATTTATGTGCCTCCCCCCCCCCAGTGGCACAGCGGTATGTCTGCGGACTTACAATGCTAGAATTCGAGTTTCGATACCCGTGGTGGGCAGAGCACAGATATTCCATTGTGTAGCTTTGTGCTTACCTTCAAACAAACAAACATATTTATGTACTCTTTATTCGATGTGTAATAGAAGGAAAACAAAGAATAAATGTCACACGGTGATTCGGCTATTTACTTGTAATCTATATCAAACTGTGAAATGTAAGGCTATATAAATGCATTATTGAACTTGTTTTGCCTAATTGTTTATCTCTTATTAATTTCAAGTTTATGTATCTAACACTCTACAACGTTTATCTTTGTTCTATATTCACACTCTACAACGTTTATCTTTGTTTTATATTCACACTCTACAACGTTTATCTTTGTTCTATATTCACACTCTACAACGTTTATCTTTGTTCTATATTCACACTCTACAACGCTTCTCTTTGTTCTATATTCACACTCTACAACGTTTATCTTTGTTCTATATTCACACTCTACAACGTTTATCTTTGTTCTATATTCACACTCTACAACGTTTATCTTTGTTCTATATTCACACTCTACAACGTTTATCTTTGTTCTATATTCACACTCTACAACATTTATCTTTGTTCTCTATCAATAATAACTGTAACTGCTTTATTTTTTTTTCTCGCATTCACTCTTTCGTTTGTCTTTTTTTTTCTTTTCTGAAAGTCTGGACGTGTATGATTTCATGGTAGAAGTTTAGCACGTGCATGGCGCCAAACCTATCTATCCTTCTGTAACTAATCACAAATCCGATACTAATGTCTTTGTGTTGAGACTTATTTAACGGAAAAGCAATTGTCAGAATTGGAGGACAAGTTCTAATTTCGTTTCTTTATAAATTATCGTTGTGTCACTAATGTATTCATTCCCAACGTTCAAGTACTGGTATGGATGGTTGTCCATGTGCCACTTTATTCGATGTCAGCATGGTATATTCTCAAATTGATTAATTATAAGGCTTTCACTTATCAATATCAGAACCGCAGAGGAAATAACGCAGAATAACCAGTTTCAATCTTGGTTCTTTTTATTGATTATTGACATGTTTCTAATCATAAGGTGAAGAATAAGAAAGAAACTTAGACTAAGAACCAAATACAGGGAAACAAAAAAGGGAGGAAAATGATGCAAGGTAAGTTTTACCAGAATTTACATATAGACTTTCTTCGTGGTAAATAGCTATGGGTGGACTTAGGATGGGTAATAATCACAGTTTTTTGACTGTGAATTTGACCGAATAAATTTAAATTGTACATGTCGACCGACCACAACTTTCAAAATGTACGAAAATACAACAGCTAAAGAAATACATTGAGTTTCTACAGAATATTTGTTGATTTTGGAATCGATGTCACTGCATGAAATAAATACTCGAGATTTCGTGTCGTGTGCAACACGTGATTTCATTCGTTAATCTGGATTGTTTGTTACAGATTGTTTCTAATACGTACGCGTGTTTTTCAACGGTAAAATATATTGAATGATAAGTACTTAAAGACTAAAATTGTATAAAGACAGGCATATATCACTCGAGCAGACATCTGAAATATTTATTACTATTAAACAAGGAATAGCGACAATAATGTTACTTTCATCCTTATTTCATTTGTCAGACTTAGTCAAACGAACAAATTTTATTACTAAAAATTCACAAAAAAGAGTCACGTGAGAACATTTTATTGAACTAAAGAAATATTATTATTAAGATGTTCGGAACGGATTTTGTTTGTTTTGTTAAATTTCGCGCAAAGCTACCCGAGGAGTATTTGCGCTAAACATCCTTAGTGCGATTTTTATATTTTGCCCAGTTTTTGTATTTTTCCTTGTCTTTACTTTAAAGGACGTTGAGTTGCGTGTTTTCTCACGATAATATATGCGTTCTCAATTTATCACTAATGTAAATAGTCTCAAATAATTATTACTGCATACATTTTCTTTCTTTAAACTAGATTCACATAAATGGAAATCAGAATTGTGGATCTTTATTATTATTAAAAACATTCAAAAATGCATATGAAAAGTGTTAGCATTAAAATGTTTATAAAAAACACACTGTAAGTGTTATTATTAAAAATATCTTAAGACATATTGTTGTTAATTTTTTCAGAAACCATACTGGCTATATATACAAACTGAAAATTCCACTGCTCAACAAAGTGTTCGAAAATGCTAGTAAATAAATAAAGTTTAAGACTTTTTCTTGTATAATAATGCTTTGAAATTATAATTATAATAGTGTTATCAGAATATTATTGATTATTAGGGTTCTATTTTTTAAGCCTGTGTTTTGTTATAGCAAAGCCATATAGGGCTATCCGCTATGTCCACCGAGTGGAATCGGGGGTATATTTTTTCAGCAAAATGCTACATTATTTGCCCTCTTCAGTATAAGTAATCGCTTATCCTAGCGGAACGGACGCTTGACTCGCTATCTCCATGTTACGAGATCAAAACCAATCGCCATTTCAATCGTGGGGACGATATAATGTGATGGTTAATTCCACCATGCGTTGATCAAGAGTAGCCCAGGAAGTAACGATGGGTGTGTTTGACTAGTTGCTTTTCCTCTAAGAAAACAAACCCAGCAACCATTTTATAGGAAGCTCTAGCATGCATCGTAAAAATAATTGAAATGAATGTAATTCATTATCATGAGTTGTAACAAGAGCTTATTTATTGCCTCCCAGTGGCACAGCGGTATGTCTGCGCAAAGCTACACGAGGCTATCTGCGCTAGCCGTCCCTAATTTAGTGTAAGACTAGAGGGAATGCAGCTAGTCATCACCACCCACCGCCAAATCTTGGGCTACTCTTTTACCAATGAATAGTGGGATTGACCGTGACATGATAACACCCCAAGGCTGAAAGGTCGAGCATGTTTGGTGGGACAGAGATTCGAACAGATTGCGAGTCGAGCGCCATAACCACCTGGCCATGCCACCCCACGTATTTCTTATTAATTATTTTTAATTAATGATATTTTTGATTGATTTCGCAACAAATGTTTGTTGTGGAAGAGAATTAAAATACAGACATTATTGTCTAAAAATAAGGAGATTTAATAATGAAAATATCCTAGTGGTTGATTATAAATTATGATTCTTACATTTGTTTGTTGGTATTTTTTAATTATTTCATAATGAAGTTGGTTCAAGATATTGCACGACAACTAGAAGCATAACGTCACCAGATATGTAGAAGATTAATGATGAAACCTCTGCATTTCTGTGTAACTATCTTACACGAAACCTAGTTTGTAAAATATACTTAGTAGTTGTAGTTTTATGTTATCAGTATTAATGTATTACTTTATGTAACATGTAATAAAAGAACAGGTTTTGAAATCATATTCGAAATTAGTGCAAACAAATTACTTGAATTAAAATTATTTAAGAAAGTCGCCGGTAGAGCGATGTTATAATTCTTCTTCTAGGCGAATAGTATTCTTTTATTTATGGTTTTTATGAATTTTGTACCTCTGACGGTGTTTCGTTATTGGATGTACACGCTTTCACGTGATTGAATACTTACAAGTTTCATCTATTTCATTTAATCATTTACACGCTAGCTTCTGATAGCGGCTTAATAACAAGGATACACACATTTTGTATTGGCTATTCAAATCAAGGAGACATATAACTACAAAATTTAAAACTTTTCATTGACAGATATGCGGATGAAGAATAATGATGACGATGATGTTTACCCAAGCTAAAAATGTACGAAAGAGAGAAAATAGTTTAGATAATATCCTCACATATCTATGATATAATTCGCCTATATGTTTTCTGAAATATTCTAATTTTAAACTCAATAATTTGTTATAAAAGTTATCCGTTAGGTCTACAACAACATTAACAAACAAACTTGAGTTGCTAAACATATATATAGACATATACGGAAGGTTGAGAAGGTAATATTAAAACGATTTTGAATACGTAAATCAGACATTCACGTAACAACCATAACCAATATAGAATCTCAGTGGAACACATATGTATCAGAACTACATCTTGACATTGTTTCATGTTCGTAGTTACTATGACGCCCCTGAAAACTGATTGCTTTTCAGTATGATTGTTACAAATTATAATTTCAAAATAGCCTGAAATTGAGTTAACTGATAAATTTACATTTAGTAGTTAAGTTGTACTTTGGGTTTAGTATTTAAATATATGCCGATATATAATCAGTTTAAGATATTTGCCAACGAGATTGATACACACAGTTTTCTTTTTTTAACACAAATACGTTTTAATATACACAAAACAATAAATTTACAATAACAGCTATTATAAATAGATATTACAAACAATGATTTATATACAAAAGTTTCACAAACTTACAAGCAATATAAAGTCTTCTTTCTAGTCTGGAACTTCCTTGATGTCTTATCGAGGGTTCACAATGAGAAGGGAGCTAGCTAGCCCTGTAGTTCTAGTTGATCACATGCCGATTACAAGTCGAGTTTCTACCGATGACGTTAGGTAATGTTATCATGAAAGTATTAATGTCTGATGTGAATCCACTGAAGTTAAATGTTTTGTAACGTTTGAAACTTATAAATATTCCTGGTCATATATCTTAACTTTTCCGATTGATAAGCGTTATAACAATCACAGTTATAGCTTCCGAAGTTTGTAGCACACTGACTATAGCAAACGAATAATAGATACTCTCTCTTAGCGCATCGCGTTATAGCCGTGTGGAGGCTTTCTAGAAAATTCAAATTACGTAACAATACAAATTTAAGCGTTTACGTACATACATATATTGTTGATTTTTACCTTCGAAAATCTTCTACAACTTTGGAGAATAATCGGGAGTTTGCAATACACATTTAACAGTGTAAGCTATGTATGTTTCTAAACATAAATTTTGTCTAAACAAACGTTGATATAATAACAAATTTGTTACAATGATATATAACAAATCTTTACAAGACAAAATATTCATACAGTCAGATCATAAAGATGTCTTCAGATCGAGGATTTAGAATTGCCCAGACGGATTATCCCTTGCACTTAATCACAGTTGAAAACAAAATAATATATATCAACTAGGGGACAGGATTATCCAAAAAGAGATCTACAACAAGTTTTACACCAGTTTTTTGTAAGCGAACTGCAGCGTCTTATAACAGGTGTAAACCCACGAATGCAAAGGTCAGTGGCAAAGGCCATTGGAGTGCTCCGGGTAACATTGTACAACATAATAAAGAAGGATCTGTGTCCGGAAAAGTAACACAAATTACGTATATACAAGTTGCTTTCATGACATACCAGTCCAACAGTCAACTGGAGAATGAGCCGGGTATTCGCGCTATTCTGTTCAAAGTCATTTGGTAAATACGCGGGACGTAGCGCCTTAGGATTTCCTTAGAATAAGACTATTGAAATGGGCGCTAGAAATGTACTATAGAAAGCCTGCAGGGAGGAGTGATGAGCTTTTAACATAACAATCTTTTACGACAGAGTCTTATGCAATGGAAACTGTGTTCTGAGAGAATTGTGGGATATACAGTCGTCAAGTAGAGCATAACTGAACATGGCGACATGAACTGTAACGACGTGGTCAGGCTGCAAAGTCGTTTTAATATAACGTAACGAAGTTTTATATAATTTATTCTTTGGTTTCAATACCGTCATAAAAAAATTACACATAGAAAGACTAAGTCTAGAGTAATTCAAAATACGTATAATTTAATATTGGAGATTTTAATTCTCTTTCTCTTCCAAAATATCAAAATAAGTAATGTCAGATACTTTATCTTGTGAAAACGAAATGAAGTCAGGTGTTTTATCTTGTGAAAAAAAGAATTAAAAAACTGACTTTTGCGTGAATTCAGAAACTTTTCAATTACTTTATCTTTTGAAAATGAAATAAGAAAATGATTTTATGTGAAACCGGGAAAGTAGGATAACTAATTCTTATTGTAAAAACAAAAATACCACAATTATAACCTCTTGTGAAATAGAGGCGCTAAGCTAGTTTACAGTATAAAAATAGAAGTACGATAGTTAATTCATATTGTGAAAATAGGAATAGGTCATTTTTCTTTATCTTGTAAAAACGGAAGTAAGCTATTTACTTTATCGTGTGAAAACGGATGTAGACTATTTACCTTGTCGTGTGAAAACGGAAGTAAGCTATTTATTTTATCGAGTGAAAAATAAAACTAGGTCAATTTCTTTATCTTTTGAAACGGAAGTAGGCTACAGCATAAATAATTCTGGAGATTAAAACAATTTCCGAGATATATATATATCATCTTATGTGTTTATTACGGCTGGAGTTACACTGACGTGTACCTTTTCATGTTATTAAATACAAGTTCAAATTTTGTAACTCAAATGTTTTATTTTACTCTACCTACGCGAAGACAACTCAATTTTTTAGAAAGACTAAAATTTCGCTTTGTGTCACAAGATACATTTTTGTCGTTCAAATTTATTGTTTAGTTTCCCTTGCTAACCATATGTTTTAACATATATACATCATATGTTTTAATATATACATATTTTTAGTTTATTTAGTTATGACGCCCTTCCTTGTTTTCATGGATGCGAATATTGTTTGTGTACACATGAACAATTCTGAATAACAGGCACTGATGTAAAAACTTAGAGACTGTTTCTAGCAATAAGAAAGAAACTTAATAGAATTATGAAGATGGGAGCAAATATTCAATGGAAAATTGGATTATCTAAGGAAAAACATAATGAAAGATAACGGGACAAGCCTTTTTAACATAGTAAGCTCAAAACAAAGCATGTTTCTTTTCCAGTGAAGGTGCACTCTATCTAAATGTCACAAGTTATTTAAACTTATATTATTTTGATAAAATATTTAATGAACAATACTCTGTTTAAATTTCAATAATTATGGTTACTTTGATATAATATTTAATGAACAATGTATAAGTGTCCAAGTTTTTGAAAATTCACGCTATTCTTTTAAAAGTAAAGGAATTCTAGGTTAAACGTTTGAGTGAATAGTAACATATTTCTAGCATTATATATAATTGGGAAGGCAGTATTCTACCTTCAACTAACTAAGGCTGATGACAGCATTGTTTGTTCAATATTGTAACTCTCAGCTAACTGTGTTAAGGGTTTTATAACCCAATATGAGACAATATGTGATAAATTACAATAAAACAGAGAACTTGATCTAAGTCACAATCTTGATAGCTTCAAACAATGTTTCGCAGTAAAAAGTTCAAAAAACAGAGGTGGGTGAATAACACGTAGAATCAATTTTCCATGAACTTTAAAAATCTCCTTGTGTACTTAGCCCATAATGGTGTGGTTATCAACAGTACACAAGAGTAGAAAAAGAGCGGGAAATATGCGACTACTTTCATTAAGAAAGGGACGTTATAATCAGGATTAATATTTATGGTGATTATTTATGTAACAAGAGTACCTGTGATAAAACATTTTGAAAATATTGTAGCGAGTCATATGAAATAATGTAAGTGTACTTTGTAGATTTGTTGTGAAGTGAAATTCAAAACGATATATAATAACACGTATTTCTTAAAGAAATTAAAAATAAAATGTTCCAAACCAGAATATATATAAATATAATAGTACTATCCGTTGTCTGTCCATGGAACTACTTTGCAGGCTGTGGATTGATCTTCATCACAGTTAATATGGAGGTTCATTTGGTCCATCCGGGGCACATAAAAATTTTCAGTTTTGAATTTTGCGGTTTTTATGGACTTTTTGCGTTTCTTTGGTTTTTACCACTACTTCATCCCCTGTTCACCAAATTTGGCATGAAGGTTTGTTTGGTTTCCTACATGCAAATTTGCAGTCTTACGTTTTGTGTTTTGCAGTTTTTATGGGCGATTTTGCGTTTCTTACAGTTACATGTAAGGAAAGAAACGTTTCATGTCCTAAGATAACATTTCATTAATCATTAATTTACATAAATTCCGTACAGGGGACGGGTACTCCAGCTAGTACACTATAAAGTTTTAAATTTCATTTCATGATATTTTCACATTAGTTAACAATATTACACCTTAATATATCTGGAAATATTGTTGTGGATAAGGCTATAAATAAGCTATAAGAAATACGTATAATTCAGCAGACTATTGGTGTCTCCAAAGATTATAATGCTCAATGTCAGCATAAGCAAAGTCACTTTAAACACAAATAATGTCTACAAAACGACCTTGTGCTCACCTTTGGTTTTCTCTCTCTTTTCATTCTCATAGTTGAGAAGTTTTAAATATTTATGGAATTGATAGGCCACAGTTTACCACATTGTATATCTTTTAACATAGTTGAGAAGTTTTAAATATTTATGGAGTTGATAGGCCACAGTTTACCACATTGTATATCTTTTAACATAGTTGAGAAGTTTTAAATATTTATGGAGTTGATAGGCCACAGTTTACCACATTGTATATCTTTTAACATTTACAAAATGCAGTGATTCACGTGGTCGTCAAAATGACATTGTGGACGAGACTATACTCTAGAATTCGATCTCATGCTAGAGTCACGTATTCAAGTGATCATCTGTTAGTTATGATTTCTGTGGTCGAGATTTTACGTTTTTTTTTCAAAATGACATTATACTACACGTGATATTTTTATGTCTTATTGGGGTCACGCATTCAAGCGATCAGCTTATGATTCTGTGGTTGTGATTTATAGGGTATGTGATATAAAACTTTTCTGTTGTTTCTCTTTGTGTTTCCACGTGTGTATCGAACTAAGAAACCAACACGAACTTCAACTACTGTGATTATCAGTCGTAAACTATGCTATGTGTGTGTATTTCATTATTCTTCATGAGACTTACCTAAAAGAACGAAATAGCCACAAGAATTTCATTAAACTTTGATAGCAAACTCCGAGTGTCTTCAGGTAATTCCGCAGATGTTAAATGATTTATTCTGTGATGAAACATCACGTGCTTGCTTTTCTTGACAAAGTTATAAATTAAGCAATGATAAAGATGGTACATTTGTTAGAGCTGAGGATATAACGTACATGGTCCGGTAATTAACTGTACTGGTGTATTAATCACACACAACCAATGGCAGAAAGCCGATGTAATATATACGTTGCTAATAATGAATGTAGTCTACTAAGTATTTTATATCATAAAAACAAAAGCCGACAACCATCGCAATGTTTTGGTTAGTTGAAAACTAAAATGAAATTTACGAACATTTCAGAAGATGGCGATTTAAGATGAACTACATAAACTAGAAGGTTATAGATGTGTTCGATATTGCATAAAATAAATGAATAAAGCGTTTTCTGATTTTTAGCGAAGTATATGGTGAATATATATATGAATTTTGTGTATGTTATTAAGCACAAATGAGCAGAATCGGTTTTCTCTGCTCTGCTCATCGCAGCGATCGAACCCCACATTTTAGTGTTATGATATCTCAAGAATACAGTAGAGCCACCTACTGTAGGAAAGTGACCTGAACATGGAATGAAAATGGTGAAAAACGCAAATGATATATGTAACGCTCTCATATTTCATTATGGCGACATTCATTAACTGTATTATCGTAAAAAAAAATTGCAAAGAATGATGCAAGTCTAGTGAGATTACTCTTGACAAGGTATACATTTTATTACCTTTTTTATGTTATGATTTACGTTTTATACCTATAGACATAAAAAATAATTGTTTGCTTTATTTTCATTTTTTCGATTTCCGTTTTATCTATTATCCACTTTAAAACTTAATTAATATAAAACTCGTGTGTGGAGTGGCCATGCGATGATTAGATGTAATTAATATAAAACTCGTGTGTGGAGTGGCCATGCGATGATTAGATGTAATTAATATAAAACTCGTGTGTGGAGTGGCCATGCGATGATTAGATGTAATTAATATAAAACTCGTGTGTGGAGTGGCCATGCGATGATTAGATGTAATTAATATAAAACTACATGTGTGGAGTGGCCATGCGATGATTAGATGTATGAAAGTGGAAAATTATTACAAATGAGAAAAACTGATTTATTTAATGACCTTACGATTAATGGATAAACGGATAAAAATTAAACTTAAGTAGAGGAAACTCGTAGTTTAATTTGTCGCGTCTTCGTGGTGTAATACAGGATCTTTGTAGTTTTAATTTATTGAGACTTAGTAAGGAGTTTTATGGTTCTAAATTACTTTTTATCAGCGTTTAATACAATATGATATTCACGTGTCGTAGTTTTATAGAATACAATAATAATAACATAACAAACAATAAAAAAATGTGGGTTTGAACGTGTGAGCCCGAGGTCAATGGTTAGCGTGTCTAGTGTGGATCTGAGCTTCCGTAGTTCGCCCCAAGAAAATCTCGCTCCGCGCACTTTGGGGCTTTTGGGTACCTTATAAGATTATTGGTCAAATCCCATGCTCAGTCTAACAAGAGTAGCCCAAGAACTTTTTGTGAGTGAGGTTTCCTATTGGGGTTTACTTTTCTCTTACCTGTCATTTCAAAATTATAGAAATCTGATGGCCATCATGAAGCTTTGCGCGAAATTCAACAAACAAAGAAATAAAAAAGTGCATAACGAGTTTTAACAAAACTGAAACCTTTCTCCATTGAAGTATGTGTAGTGTTAGTAAATAGAGGTAACACTTTTCTCCAGTTCTCATTACACTCAGTGTGTTAGGCTTGGATTGATGTATTATTATTCATTTATTAAATATTGAAAATTTGTAGCTTTAATATTATAAAATAATTATCAAGATTGGTATTGTTATGTGTCATAAAGTACAAGCGGAAGTAAGTTATATTGGTATCTGTGCGGGAGTAAGTTATATTGGTATCTGTAAATAGCATATAATGCACAATTGCAGTAACTGTTGTAATTTGAGGTAATTATTGTTTGTATTTAAATTATTTACTTTTTAGTATATATAGGTGCAGAAATGTATGTGGATAAATAGTTATATTTGTCTAACAGGGTGTTTCAAAGGATATAGGTTAGTTATTATACCCTACGATGGTGCGGAAAATGTATGTGGATAAATAGTTATATTTGTCTAACAGGGTGTTTTAAAGGATATAGGTTAGTTATTATACCCTACGATGGTATACTTGATAAAGATTGTGGTTATACAGTTGGTATAATTTTATATATATCTTATATTTAGAAATTTATGGAGGCGAATCAAATAAGACACGGACGAAATATCTTGCAAAGTGATCGCGGAGTAAGTTATATTGGTATCTGTATCGTAGGGTATAATAACTAACCTATATCCTTTGAAACACCCTGTTAGACAAATATAACTATTTATCCACATATATTTCTGCACCATCGTAGGGTATAATAACTAACCTATATCCTTTGAAACACCCTGTTAGACAAATATAACTATTTATCCACATATATTTCCGCACCATCGTAGGGTATAATAACTAACATATATCCTTTGAAACACCCTGTTAGACAAATATAACTATTCACCCACATATATTTCCGCACCATCGTAGGGTATAATAACTAACCTATATCCTTTGAAACACCCTGTTAGACAAATATAACTATTCCACCCACATATATTTCCGCACCATCGTAGGGTATAATAACTAACCTATATCCTTTGAAACACCCTGTTAGACTAATATAACTATTCACCCACATATATTTCCGCACCATCGTAGGGTATAATAACTAACCTATATCCTTTGAAACACCCTGTTAGACTAATATAACTATTCACCCACATATATTTCCG
>NW_013666484.1:294060-300255 GCF_000517525.1 Limulus polyphemus
AACCAAGTATGCCAGTAGTTAAATTACGAAACGCTTAGAATCACTTAAATAATCAATACATTTGCTGTAAAACCATTGAAATGATAGAAATACTGTTATTACATGAAACTAAGCAAACGTTATATAAGTGTACAAATACTTCAAGTCACAAAAACTTATTTAATGTATTTCGTTTTGCGACAATAAACGGTATTTCATTATTTATTTGTTCGAGTTAAAAACCGTCATTTGTTTGTTTGTAATTAAGCACTAAGCTACACAATGGGCTATATGGGCTCTGCCTACCACGGATATCGAAACCCGGATTCTAGCGTTGTAAGTGCGCAGACATACCGCTGTGCCACTGGGCATCAAATGAAACTACAAAACATGGTTATAACTATCTATTGTTTTATGTGTGAACTAGAAGGGTAATTGGCTCCACGGTTACTCTTTGGTAAATTGTGAAAAAAAAACATAATGAAATGTCAGTTTAAAAAGAATCACCCAATTCCAATTTCCAAAAAGAAATAAACGTCTATCTAAATTGCAATCGATTTGGTTAATCGAAAATAATGGTAATAGCTTTACATCAACCAAGAATATCGAATGATTAGCTTTGCCATGAGTTGTAGATCATTAAACGAAAACCTTTATTGCTCACCAGTATGTTGCCAGTAGTACGAAGGTAGACTCAAGCATTTCAGAAGCATGAACTTTACAGTTTTTTTTTTTCTCTAGCTGCTTACAAGCAAGCCAAACCAGTGATCTCGCATCTTGTGCAAAAGACTATCAGCGATCCATTTAGAAAACTCCGAAATCAATGAACGCTTCCACACCAGCTTCGTGTTCTGGCGTGTGTCAAAGATAAATTATTGACTGTCTAGGCTTCGGACAAGTAACATGTCTGCATTCTACTACGTAGTTTGTGTTTGAGCCTAAGGTCAACATTATTATTCTGACTTCAAAAAAGCAAAATACTTTTAATGAAACAACTGCTGATTAGATAAGAAAACATCGTGGAATATAATCATGGGATATTTACATAACCTAAATAAACTTACGTTTTCGAGTTTATCGATATTTCAAAGCATATTGTTACTGTAATAAATATGCTATATGTAAAATGAAAAGATCACTTGGTGTAATTTCATGTTAATATTTTTTAAAGTTTCATGACTTATAGTGCTAGAGTTCGAGTTTAATCCCTACGGTAGACACAACTTATTGTGCAACTTTTTGCTAAAAGAAAATATATACATATTTTAAGCAAACTTCCAATCCCTCTAGAATGTGATCTTTAACAACCACTAGTAGAAGTACGTACAATATATACAAGTTTCGCGTGTAAACTTTCATAACTGATGCAAACGTGTGCTCTGTAAAGACGCATGCAAGACTACTGTCAAGTCTCGGGGACATTCTTTTTCTATCTATACAGATACGATCGAATCACGAAAATGCAATGTTCGTTAAGTTGATGAATGTAAGATACATGACTCTAAATTATGCAAAGTGTTTGTGGTAATACATAACTTAGGTTGTTGTTTCTAAATATTGGTGTATATCATTGACTGTATATTCCTATTTTATGACTTTTTAGCGTCTGAATACTTTCTTTTCCTTGTAAGTGCGCGAAACCTTAAGTAAATAGTTTCAATTAAGAAGATCCACGGTGCTGTTAATTTCAGCAACTAGATTCAATATAATAAATGGTGCGGCTCAAAAGTCGCCTATAACCATGACAGTTTTCTTAGTTATTCCATTATTATAAGTCATGGCGTGTTAAACTAACGGTCTCTTCTACTACAATAAATTGTTTGTTGTGTCATCCCCCTTACGATAATATGTGGAAGTGATCTTCATGTAACACACAATGCCCAGCCGTGAATCCCAGGATCCGGAAATACCATATGACAAGCATGTACAAAACGAAGTTTTCACTCGTTAAAGATGCTTCGTAGGAAAAATTTCAGTAAGATTTCACGCTTGAATACGAGTTGTATACAAGACATTGAAGAGGGTGTTTGCAACAGACACTTTTAATACTAGAAGTGGTCGAAGTAGAAAGTTTACTCTCTCCCAAAGTAATGTTCAGCGTAACAAGAACATGTTTTTTTTAGTATATAGCCACCGGTCGAGCACAGATTTTGTCTGTGGATCTAGGACAAACTTAAATCTTCTAAGATGGCTGAATCTTGTCAGATATTATTGGGATTACGGCCAGAAATACTGTTGCAACGAGTTTACCTGACTAATGCTCCAATGATATCTAATCATTTTAGAGTTTGGTTCTCTGATGTAATGTTTTATAATATTAAGTACTTTAACACTATCTGCTACTAAATACAAACAGTAAGCTAAGTTGATAAATGTTTTGATTACAATTCAAATGCGTAAAACAACACTCCAAATAAATGTGTGGAAATACTAACGCATTCAAATAATACTAATATAATATACTATATACTAATTTAATACTTATACATTGCGTAGGATCTGCACCAGTTTTAATGCTCTGTAAGCCAGCGTTTTCCCATATTTATGCACAATACATCTGAATGTGCCTATATCAAGAAGTATATGTATAAGAATAATATATTTTATTTTGAATTTGTTTGTTTGTTTGTTTTTAAGCGCTAAGCTACGTAATGGCCTACTTGTACCGTGGCCACCGCAAGAATAGAACCCGAGTTTTAGAGTTATGAACTACCAGAGGGCTACTTTGAATTAGAATGCCTGCTGTAGTTTAATAAACAAATATTAAACATGCTGTATTTTATCTTTAATAGAAGCTCGAAAATCTAAACCTAATACACCTTTGTTCCTCTACAGGGTAAAAGTTACACAATTGTTCACAAACTTATTAATTAATTTGCTGTTACATTTACATTTCAGTTATACATCATACATGAGAAAAAAAAAAACTTCAATTCAGCATTATTGAGTATCATGGGAGCTCCTTCACTATGGGATCGGTGCTTCAAGGTGACAACTCTTGAAAAGAAAAACAGAACAGAACTTAAATTGTCAAGCAGAAATACGCAAGGCTTAAAGTATCTGCAATAGATGACAGAGATGGAGGGAAGACAACTGGTTACTGCATATATTAGTTAACAATGAAAATTAATTTTGTAGGCATTATCCATCGAAATTTCTTGCTATAATGTTTTCTAATTATCTGTAGAAACAGTTACTTGGAGCTTAAAGAGAACATTTTATCACATAAATATAAATTATTCATGTTATGATGCCGTTTTTTCATTAAGATAAATATTACCGGTAAGATTTATTTGATAATCTTATATGATAATTTTTAAGGTGTCCGAAATATACATGATTTTAAGTAACTTATTTTACAGTTAAATAACATTTTAGTTGACCAGATTCTCTCAAAAAGTTTATGATAAAATTAACTATGATCGTATTGGTTTTGTGAAGGAACGCTTGCGCCATCTACCCGGTGACCTGCTCTGTAAACAATAATACTTCCATCTTCTGACGACCAATTTGATCCACGCTTTGCAGAACCTAGTGAGTGTTCAAACTCTCTTTGTTCTATACCGTGCTTAATTGCCCATACATTTCGGAAATATTGGAAAAGATTTCATTTAAACAGGATAACGTCGTTAATACTCCTAATGTTTCAATGTAATGGTGGATTGTACAAATACTTTTCTGCATATACGAGTTTAATTATAAACTTAAGCAAAACGTTGGTTACACTTCATTCCAGCCAGAATGTACAGATAATAATATTTACTTACGTGTTTAGTCATCGGTTTGTCACAGATTACAATTACATACAACAGTGTCCTGAATTACGGTTTATTTCAGTCCAGCGTAGAAAGGTGATTAATAACAAGTGGACGAAGTCTCTTTGAAACCTAAATAGTTTCATTATAAATACAAATGCGAAACGTAATGATAAATTTAATTTCAATATACGTTATTAAATTTGAAGTAGTTTGAGAGGTCACGACTTATTAATATAGTTCTGAGTGAGTAAATATCAGGCTTGATGTCTAATCTTATATGTATTGTGAAGTTGCACACTAACACGGGTATGAAAACTATATATATTGTGAAGTTGCACACTAACACGGGTATGAAACTAATTTACGTTTATATGGACATAGGTAATTTATTATAATACAATGTGCAAAATCAAACGTTTGAAGTTCATAAAAAAACACCCTTCTTACATTTCTATATATTATAAATATACAACAATAGCAACTATATATATATTAGCCATAATATCATATCGCGTGCCTTCTAAACGAAATGAAATTTGAAATTGTTTTGCCAAACGTTCGAAATTACAGATTCATTGACCGTGCAACGGTCGATAATCACAACTGACTACTCAGACAAATTCTATGAAACTACTGTTAAATTATTTAAAGTGTATGAGATATATTTACTCTCATTTTATGATGAGTAACGGTAATGTACTTGTAAAGTTACTATATTATGTTAGACAGCTTGAGGATATCAAAGTAAAATTAACTGTTAGTCATCTATAATCTCTTCTTTTGATATGTTTACTGAAGCTTGCTTGTGCCAAATATTTTAATCAAGGTAAACAGGTTATAAGAAGTTACATAGATATTTATATAGATCAGTGGCTTGCGAAGTAATCAACAAAGTCAATTCTATATAACAAGTTGCCTATAAGTAATTAAGGTCGTGAAACTAAACACAAGTAAACTAACATCTATAAGGATGAAACTTCAGACTTAACATTGTTTAAACAGTAACGAGGCCTGCATTGATTTGGCATTCTCATCTCGACTCTCCTCCGGTCACAGGTTATCCTATAATTGGATCGTTTCCAATCGTATTTATCCCTATCCAGCCGTTTTCACAGCAATATATGTTAACATCATGAGTAATGTTTAACATTAATTTTATTCCATGGAATCTAGGAAACAAAACATATTGGAATTGCATGCTTTATATTTATCACCTACTTATTTACAAATAACTCTCTCATCTCAGTTCAGTAAACACTGAAGAAATTTCACTTATTTTATTTTTTTACATCACCGGTTTTCTTCATTTTTTCGTATACTGTTTGTGCTTACTTGCATCAAATGCTTGAACATTCAGTACTTTGCTGAATATCAACTAGAGACTGTTCCAATAAAGGCTAGTGGCAGTCAGTTTATTTTATGGGTTGAAATTTCTGTGTAGTCAGATATTGAAAAGTTATGTCGGTGAAACTAACAGATGGTTATGAACATTAGACGCCATTAGACATAACATAAACAAGAGAATTTAGTTATGTTATAAAATTTAATAGAAACTACTTAGATTTCACAATAAATTGCTATTTTTATTTTGTGTGTGTATCGTCATTTGTGTGGTAAAAATGCGTTTTTTTTATTATTTTAGATGTTTTGCGCAAAGCTACACAAGGATTATATGTGCATAGCGGCCCCATATTTTATACTGTTGGAATAGAATAGAGGAGGGGTGGTCAACAGCACCCAACGCCAACTCTTGGACTAGACTATGTGTAAATGAATAATGGAACTTGACCTTCACGCACCCATGAACTCAGTGTCAAGAATGTTCTGCAGCAACGGGACGTTAGCCATGAATTGTTGGATTCACAGTCCAGGTATGCTAATCACTAAGCGTGTCTAGTGATTAAAATACACGAGTCCGAGGGTCATTAAATGTCTAAACATGGTTTTCAAATACTCGAGTCAGAGTGTCATTAAATGTCTAAACAAGGTTTTCAAATACTCGAGTCAGAGTGTCATTAAATGTCTAAACATGGTTTTCAAATACTTGAGTCAGAGTGTCATTAAATGTCTTAAACATGGTTTTCAAATACTCGAGTCCGAGGGTCATTAAATGTCTAAACATGGTTTTCAAATACACGAGTCAGGGGGTACAGGATTGACATATTATCAGTTTTCACATCATGTTTTCGTTGTTAGTATCGTGTAATTATATAGAATATTTGATTTCATTTTTAATAGAAATATTCCATGACTTTGCTGACGCTATTTCGTGCTTCACGCATATGACCAACTGTTCAAGAAATGTCGGGTTTTATACATTCTCTGCCTTGGTCCACTGATTATAAGTAACAAATCCACTTATTATACATCTGTAGTCGCTCACTCTATGTCCATTATGTCCAAATCCACTTATTATACATCTGTAGCTGTAGTCGCTCACTCTATGTCCATTATGTCC
>NW_013666484.1:301238-303494 GCF_000517525.1 Limulus polyphemus
TCACTCTATGTCCATTATGTCCAAATCCACTTATTATACATCTGTAGTCGCTCACTCTATGTCCATTATGTCCAAATCCACTTATTATACATCTGTAGTCGCTCACTCTATGTCCATTATGTCCAAATCCACTTATTGTACATCGATATTTACTCATTATTTGACCAAATCCACTCTCTAAGCGCCCAGTTTCATTCACCTTATATCCAAATGTATTCACTGTATGTCTAGATTCACTCATTTTATACATCTAGTTTCATTATAAACCCTTTACTCTCACTTTGCTGTATATCGAAATAAACGCACAATTCACCCACCAACTGAGGGTACACAATTCGATTCACTCACTTCATAAGCAGCTCTTTAGTTATACGTTGAAATAAACACCTACCAGTATAGGTTTCACCGTTCAATTCACTCCAACATAAAGTTTAATAAATCGTTTGCTGATTAACTAAGTTTGTGTCCAGAAGAGAAATGAAGTAAGGATATCAAACTTTAGAGGATCGATATGTTGTTAACTGTTACGTCTGTCAGACTTTGAAGCTTTAAAGCTTAAACAACCAACTAGAACGACTAGAAATCTTATTTCGCTTTACGCATGAGAAAACACGCAGACGTTTTATTCTTATTATTGTACAACCTGCTTTCACTAATTGTTTAATATGTGCGAACTTTTAGCTAAGTGTGGTTTTTCGGTACCAACCAACGATTTAGATAGAAAAGACATTGGTAAATATGACGCAAGTTTAACGTGGTACACACTCGAAGTCCTACTTAGAAACGACGGAACACTGCATTGTGTAGACAAAACATTCCGTGCTATTAATTGTAACTTTTGAATTATATATCTTTCAAAAAACATTTGATCCATGTTTTGTAGTAACATGTTTGAATGTTTATGCTGCTTTTAATTCTGTGTCATAAGTGTTGTTAAAATCTTGGGTGAGATTAGTTATTAAAAAATATTAACTTGAAAACTACAGGATTTGAATCTCAAGACTTCGTTGCTCGTACAGAATTAATTTATACTTTTTAAGAGATCCAGGATTGTGTAGTGAATTCACTCATGTGGAACACCTTTACCAATGTTTTATCATAACTGGTCTACCATAAGCTAGTGGTCAGTATGTCGGGCTATAAATCAGATGGTTCAAAGTTCGAGCAGCGATACGCCGCTGAAGGTGAGTTTCAGCTGTGGTAGTGTTAAAATTGTGACAATAAACCTTGTGTTTAGTTAAAAGTAACTTCTTTGGAAGTTGGTAGCGCTAACTGGTTATCATCCCCCGATCGATCTGGTCAGTAGTTCTAAGTTAGAGATCGCAAAGGCCTGAATTTTGAGGTCTCTGTGTCATGGTCATTTAGTCCATGTGCATAAGTATATGTTAGTACTTTATCAAAACAAATCATACGTTTGTTAATGAAATATGTTCCAGATATTAGACAGAAGTAGATAATTTCTACATTTATCTCCTCGTGTGCATAAAGGTGTTGATATAGCCTATTCAGTAGTCTAAATCGGCAGCTCTTATTAAATATTAAAACATGAACATCATATAAAAACAAATATTTTGCATTTCAATTCTCTTTGAGAATTAGGCTTAATTAGCCATCAGAAAGCTTAATCGCTTAATTAATTAGGAAAACGGTTAAGAAGAACGATAATATAAGTACGCCCATTCGAGGAAGGGAAAGTGAGAATGGAGATAATATATAATTATTTGACTAGTATACACACACACAAATATATATACCTCATTACTATAAAGGCCTTGATTTGGTCTGAAGTTTCATTGGTGGTAGTGTCCAGTGTCACTGATGAGAAGTGGAATTCTCCGAAACTAATCTGGCTCACACACACACACACATATATATATACCTTCTACTATAAAGGCTTGGTTTGGTCTGAAGTTTCATTGGTGGTAGTTTCCAGGGTCATTGATGAGGAGTGGAATTCTCCGAAACTAGTCTGGCTCACACACACACACAAATATAACTCACTACTATAAAGGCTTGGTTTGGTCTGAAGTTTCATTGGTGGTAGTTTCCAGGGTATTTGATGAGGAGTGGAATTCTCCGAAACTAGTCTGGCTCACAGACACACACAAATATAACTCACTACTATAAAGGCTTGGTTTGGTCTGAAGTTTCATTGGTGGTAGTTTCCAGGGTATTTGATGAGGAGTGGAATTCTCCGAAACTAGTCTGGCTCACACACACACACAAATATAACTCACTACTATAAAGGCTTGGTTT
>NW_013666484.1:304192-306402 GCF_000517525.1 Limulus polyphemus
AATGACATATACGAGCCTACAACAGTTCTAGATCGTACACAATAGATACATGTATTTGAATGACATATACGAGCCTACAACAGTTCTAGATCGTACACAATAGATACATGTATTTGAATGACATATACGAGCCTACAACAGTTCTAGACCGTACACATTAGATACATGTATTTGAATGACATATACGAGCCTACAACAGTTCTAGATTGTACACAATAGATACATGTATTTGAATGACATATACGAGCCTTCAATAGTTCTAGATTGTACACAATAGATACGTATATTTGAATCCCATATACGAGCCTACAACAGTTCTAGAGAGTAAGTGAACAAGGAAACATTTCTCGATCGGTTTGTTTGTTTGTAGTTAAGTACAAAGCTACGCAATGGGCTATCTGTACCCCTGCCCAACACGAGTATCGAAACCCGGATTCTAGCAGTGTACGTCCCCAGACATACCGCGCTGTTAATGGGGGACTTATTTGTCAGAGTGTAAAACTTTACTTGGGAATTCCATCAAAAACAGGTATCGAATGTGTGATATTAACTTTTATATTATTGTTGTCGCTATTCTGTCTTCACATCAAATATATCTCAAATTTGATAATTTTTTTGTGAGAAATGCAAAAGGAATACAGATTAGAAAACATTCACCTTCCAAACTATCCAAACTATAAGTGCTGCCGCCTTAATTTTCATTTGGTAGCACGAAAGATTGTGAAGTTCGAAATGAGCTTTTATTTTGCCACGTAAGTGCAACAAATTTTAATATTTATATAAATATTCACCAAGATGCCAAAACACAGACCTTGAAACACCAGTGGAAGAAACGCTATTAAACCATTATATAAATATTCACCAAGATGCCAAAACACAAACCTTGAAACGCCAGTGGAAGAAACGCTATTATACCATTATATAAATATTTGATAGAGTTTATAATTACTGCATAATAAAATTTTCCCTTTGGGTAAATTAAAATTAATATCTTCTTACATATTACATAGGCAATAAAGGAAATACCGAACTTCGAAAACCAGTAGATTAGCCTTGAACGTCTTTCTTGTCATCAGTCGCTGAATGATGAATGATAAATATGGTTGTGGCAGTTCAACACTATATAGCTTACTAATGAATGTTTTCATCATACATGGACTGAATCTCGAAATGCCCCATTTTACACCCTTCTTCCTCCAATGGGCTAACGGTAAGTCTAAAGGCTTACGACGTTAAAAATTGGGTTTCGATACCTCGGTAGGCAAAGCACACATAACCCATTGTTTATCTTAGTGCTGAAAACCAACAACCAACCAATCAGCCTCATTTTACAATTATATAGGAGGTGCACTCTGTGTTATGAAACATACAACTGTAAAGTTTGCACATGCGCTATTGTCACTTAGTCTGCGTTAGCTCATTGTAAGCACATTCTTACACTACAGAAAACTGTGCAAGCATGATTGGAATTTGCAATGTTTTAACTAAAAACACAGAAACTGGTATAAAATATCGTTAAAGTTCCCTCAAAATTCATGTTTATGCAAACCAGGCATCTGGTGACCCGCCATGTCATCTGAAATGAAACTGGTTGGTCATTGAAATTATACTAAATATAGCAATATAATAGCATGCATCTTCAGTTAACTATCATTGTGAAATATTTAACAGTGTATAAAATGCTTCAAATTGGTCAAAGATATCAAAGAATACATCTGGATGCTTTACTCTTATCTAGAGTCGTTGGGTGAATGAGAGTCAGCCGAAGTCTCTCGTTACTTGGGTACAAGTGTTTAAAATTTTTCATCAGCAGAATTTCGATCTACTTTCAAGAGAATGATATATTTGTTCGAACATCTAAACAAGTTATAAAACATTCTCAACACAAGTTGATGACAATTCGGGTTTGAGAAACGGAATCAGATGTTCAAAGCCGCAACTGATCGCTGTGCCAGTGCTAGAAACAGAGATCGACATGACAAGAACGGCTAACAGCCGCAATTGGTCGATGTGCATATTCGGTGACGGGTTTCGATCCCGCGATACGGGGATTGTGATTCGAGCGTCCTAACCACAAAATTATGCCAGAATAGCTGCCATGGAAACAGCTCTTTCAGAGAAACAGTCGAGGCTAACACATGATTTTAGGCATGCCTTATTGGTGTTATTCGTTAAAACTATATATATATATATATATATATATATATATA
>NW_013666484.1:307376-311093 GCF_000517525.1 Limulus polyphemus
GAAAAATTAGGTGTCTATTTACTTGTGACCACTCAGTGTATGTATATATACTAAAGTACACATGGTAGTCTACATAATTGAGAAATAATAAAGGCTTTATTAAGTGTATTTTATGCAAACTTAGTGAACCCGTAGCAGCTTGAACTTATATCATTAAAACTAATAATAACTCTAAACAGCAACTAGTGATGACATTTAACATCTATTCTTCAAGCTGTTTACAAAACATGTCATTGTAGTTTCTTTGTCGACGTAGAAATTGTAAATTCAAGTCGACTTCTTTTTATATTTTGCCACCAGGGGTAACACAATAACAACAAATATCTTAACGATTTTAACGCCTAATCCAATAAGCATAATTAAAGGTATTGTAGATAGGAGCCATAAATTGATGTCAACCTATTTGAATACCAGATCATGATATTGATATCGAATGGTACTACAAGTTCTAAATTAAGTTTGGTTTTCTCAAGGGATTTAGTAACAGTACGAAATAAATGTGTTGGTATATGAGACAGAGTATTGCTGTGGAACCCTTAAAGTGTATTCCTGTTACATTAATTACGTGGAGCCCTTAAAGTGTATTCCTATTACATTAATTACGTGGAGCCCTTAAAGTGTATTCCTATTACTTTAATTACGTTTAATCTATTGTTACTTATACTTACTCTCGTATTGTTTATATTTAATCTATTGTTACTTATACCTACTCTCGTATTGTTTATATTTAATCTTTGATACTTATACTTACTCTCTTGTTACTTTTTCTTATTCTCTTGTTACTTATATATACACAATATTGTTACGTAGAATTTCTCCGTGTTGCTTACACTTCTGACAAAAAGAAATTAAGTTTTTTCTTTATGAACTAATGGAAGTATTTGTTTTAATCATTAACTTTATAAAAAAAACCAAACTATCTCTAGACTTGAAAAAAAGCGAATAGTCATATATTCTATTTAACAACATCTGTGTAATTAAAGTAATAGGAATACACTTTAAGGGCTCCACGTAATTAAAGTAATAGGAATACACTTTAAGGGCTCCACTTGTTTATATTTAATCTATTGTTACTTATACCTACTCTCGTATTGTTTATATTTAATCTATTGTTACTTATACCTACTCTCGTATTGTTTATTTTTTTTTTTTCACACCTAAGGTGTTTTTGATTAGATTCATTATTGAGTCTCTACTGATGCATGAGATATCGAGATTGAGGTGTCGTAACTTAACGAAAACACTTTCTTGGCATTATCTTGAAAGATAACGTTTTATTTTAAATTCCTGTTTATTATTTGACTTGTAATAGAAAACAGTTTGACATAAAAACTAGCTTTTCGTATTATTGATTTCGGTAAACAGAATGGAATTAACTATGATTAATGTTTCTTGACTCTCTCATGCTACACATTGTATCGTCAGTATATTGTCAGCATCGATAAGTATTTGACACATCAGCTAATGGTTTCGAAAGGACAAAACGGCTTTTGGATGTGATTTATCATTTGGAAAGATTGGTTTAAAAAAGAGCAGATTATTGTGACCATTTTGTTTACCACAATAGCTTTGTTATATAGTTCTCTTGCAATGTTTCATTGTTAACAAAATGTGTGAAGGTAACATGAAAAATGAACTGATTTCAATTATTTAATTAACGTATACCTACTCTCGTATTGTTTATATTTAATCTATTGTTACTTATACCTACTCTCGTATTGTTTATATTTAATCTATTGTTACTTATACCTACTCTCGTGTTGTTTATATTTAATCTATTGTTACTTATACTTACTCTCGTGTTGTTTATATTTAATCTATTGTTACTTATACCTACTCTCGTGTTGTTTATATTTAATCTTGTTACTTATACTTACTCTCGTGCTGTTTATATTTAATCTCTTGTTACTTATACCTACTCTCGTAGGTGCGGCCAAAAAAGGATTGAGTGTACGACTTAAGTGCTCTTTTACAAACATTATGACCAATCAACTATATAAATATTAATCCACCTACCAAGTGCTCACTTCCAAGGTTTTGATCAATCAACTGTATAAATAATAATCCATCTTTTACAATTGTTATGACCAATCAACAGAGGAAATATTAATCCACCTCTTCCAAGTGTTATGACCAATAACATACAATTTTGATAAAATGGTAGGTCATCAACTTATTGGTTTCCATAAACATTAATTGAGGTGGTGATTAACCTTATTTTACAACAGTTAATGTCCTATTATAACTAAAATATTATAAACTTTGCTGTGTATACTGAATATTCACAGCACTATAAGAGTGTCAGATCTATATAACCGTACTCTCATGAAGTAAAAGAAATAACGTAAGTAAGGTTATCCATTAACACTGAAAACATAGTGTCTATAATGAGTAGTGCTCCCTGGTGGGTATTAACACAACAATTCATTACTGCCTTCTCCTAATTAACGTCCAACGTTACTTGATTCCTTAAAGACACATTCAAGTAACAAGTGAACTGTGTCTTGTTTTAGTATTATGTTTCCTATGAGGGCAAATAAATTTATTCTTAAACTGATAATATTGTTCTGAAGTGGTGACAAAGGAAGAACCTCATGCGGTACAGATTTTATGATGAAAAATTGATGCAAATGATATAATGAAGACAGAGACTGCGAATCTTCTGGTTCATGTTTCATAAACTCTATTAACGTTAGCATTAACCTTGGGCACTAGGAAGTTACGTCTACGAACCAAATATAATGTAATTTGATAATCGTTTATTTTATTGTAAAAACGGGGATAATTAAATATAATTACAGAGTAACTTTTTGTGTAACATTGATTTGTGGTTGTTTCTTATAAGTCCTTTTGCAAAGGAAGTCTGATATCAATATTTATACAAATCGCGATTTGTACAGTTCTATCCTCTGTAGCTGGTGGTAATGAATGGGATATAAGCCTAGAATAATACGACATCTATTTATTCATGGGTCCAAGACTTTGTTAGTTACAAGATACGTAGTAACATATGGGCCACACCCACAAATATAAACAAAAGTACCTATAATATTGCAAGTAATTTAACTAATTACAGCTAGAAATTCCGATTTTTTTAATTCAGTAAATTAGTCATTTCTCCCAATTATTCAGTAAGTGAACGGTATAAAATCAAGTCGATATTTTTAGGATTAAATTAATCTTATTTAATATTGTGTAAGATATAAATTCGATCAAGATCACTTCATACTTAAGAATAAAAGAGACTTATATAACTGTAGGTATATTTAATATCGATCTCTATAAAAGTCGATGATATTTCTATTAATATTAAAAAATGAAATAAATAAATCAAGATATGATATTGATATAACGGTTCATTTCTAATTTTTAAAACAATACAGGTTCTGTTATATAATTTTCCTTTATAGCACAGTGAACTTGTAGTCACTATCAAAAGAAGCCACCATCATGCCTCAAATGCAACGAAAAACGCGGCTTGGATAACTAATGAATGAATATTTGCTGTAAAATTTTTATCAGTGCTATAAATATAGCTACCAGTTCGGCCACCAATTTTGATTTCATTTTGGGTAGGTGGGTTAATATTTCTATAGTTGATTGGTCATAATGTTTGTAAAAGAGCACTTGGTAGGTGGGTTAATATTTCTATAGTTGAATGGTCATAACAATTGTAAGTGAGCACTTGGTAAAATATGGATTATTATTTATACAGTT
>NW_013666484.1:312099-313223 GCF_000517525.1 Limulus polyphemus
TTCTGAAAGCAAGCCAAAGTAGCTACGAAACTGATACAGGCAAGATGATATACGTTATAAAATAATGTGAAGCGTCCGTATTCATATATATTCAGACACACACACACACACACAGAAGACAGTTTATAACTTGGGAAATCCATAGTTATATGTGTATTCTTCTGGCGTTTTCTTTATCACCGAAAAATACTTGCTTTGCAAGGTCCATTGTAAAGAACCCCTGCGTTTCTAAGTAATACTGTCTGATGGATCATTCAGTTGAAACATAAATCACGTCTACTCACAAAAAATTGGCGTAATCCAACACAGCTTCTTCTTCTTTTAAACGTATACATCCATATACTTGTCTCCGGAGAAACAAAACACTATTTTAGTCATATTGTTCATTTTCAAGCGGACGGAAGCTCCAGACATGGCGTGTTGAATCGTCTATCAAACACTCACGGTAAGCTTCCAACTACTGTATAAAGTAATCATTCATAAGTTTCCAATCTGAGCTGTATTTAGACGTACTGCTGAAATGAACAAAGAAGTCAAATTCACTATGTCGTATTTGGTTCTGCAAAAGTTGTGTTGTAAATGTGTCAACATTTGTTTAACCTCATATTCATTTTCGCACTGGCTATCAATCAGATAAAGATTTCGGTTTTATGTTGCTTTTCAAAAATAAAATGATGTTTGTAACGAGGAAAATGATATATAAACAATAACCAATGGAATTAATCATAATACTGATGATATTTTTATGTGTGACACATATTATTAGAGGCCCTGGAACCAACTTGGTCATGGACTCTCAAGTAGGTTGATGATTAAATAATTTAGAAAATATATTTAAAAAGAAGATGAAGTCCGCGCGGACCTCTATTGGAAATTCCTGGATTTATAGTATTGTTTAAGGTTCCTGTCTCCTTTACGTTGTGTTGGTATTCATTTTGTTTGTTTCATATAACAGGTGACCCGGCATGGCCAGGTGGTTAGGGCGCTCGACTCACAATCTGAGGGTCGCGGGTTCGAATCCCCGTCACACCAAACATGCTCGCCCTTTCAGCCGTGGAGGCGTTATAATGTGCGGTCAATTCCACTATTCGTTGGTAAAAGAGTAGCCCCAGAGTTGGCGGTGG
>NW_013666484.1:313685-318302 GCF_000517525.1 Limulus polyphemus
TGTGAATTATCTAGTAATTAATTATTTCACACACGGTATACAGCTTGTCCATTAACACCTTAATAATTAAATGTTGAGGTGAAAACGATTCAAAGAGCTCTCATTAATAGTGTGTGAATTATAATGTGATATATGGATTAAAATTCACACTCAATAAAACATTTGTGTCTGAATTGTTTTTGTCAAAGGAGTTGAACTTGTTGATATGTTTGATTCTTGGAATCCTGTTTAGACTTTACAAGAAATTTACCACCAGGTGACTCTTCTTTTATTCTTATATTGTAGAATTAGGATTCGGCAGTTTTCACTTTGACGTCTGAGCGCATTTTAAATTTATATGAAACATAAAGTAGCAGATGTATTAGAATATCCATGATCACTATTAACATAGATTTTGTTGAGGAACACAAATGGATTATATTAGTTCAATAGCTTCACATAAGAGACTCAAAACTATCTTTAACGACGATAGTAATTTGAAAAGATATGTCAAGACAGCCAACGATATATTAACAGATAGTATACATTTCCTAGTGTTGATCCAAGGATTGCCTAGAAAACAATATTGCAATAGTACCTATTGTAGTTCAAACAGGAAAAAAAAATTATAACCAGGAATTTGTATGAATAAATTTTACTAGTGTGTTCTTGACCTGATCCATCGAAACTTCACAAACAGAAGATTTCTATGAAACCAATAGTTTCAATATTGGTAAATACAATCATAAGCTATTCGATACGTTGGTGAGTATATGAGTAATAGGTTCACAGATACAGTTTTTACCACACATGAAACTACTGAGTGATTGTACTGATAGTTATGAAACTACAGTTCCAACAGTTTTTTTACCACACATGAAACCTCTGAGTGATTGTACTGATAGTTATGAAACTACAGTTCCAACAGTTTTTTTACCACACATGAAACTCCTGAGTGATTGTACTGATAGTTATAAAACTACAGTTCCAACAGTTTTTACCACACATAAAACTCCTGAGTGATTGTACTGATAGTTATGAAACTACAGTTCCAACAGTTTTTTACAACTCATGAAACTCTTGAGTGATTGTACTGATAGTTATAAAACTACATTTCCAACAGTTTTTACCACACATGAAACTCCTGAGTGATTGTACTGATAGTTATGAAAATACAGTTCCAACAGTTTTTACCACACATGAAACTCCTGAGTGATTGTACTGATAGTTATGAAACTACAGTTCCACATTTGTTAACATATTGTACTCAAAATTCTCGCAGTCAGGAAACATCTCCTTCACCTAGTTACTATTGAAACTTAGAGGGTCTAATATTATAAGCTAAGTTTGTATGAAACTGTATTATGATATATGTGCATCATATGTTATACAATACTTTTCAAACTGGCGAAATAATCCGAAATAAACCTCCAATCAAGGATACTCACGAGCTGATATTTTATGCTTTGTTACCTTACGAAGCTAGTCTACGTTTGTTCACCATTTCTAATTAAATGCAAAACAAGAAGCTTATTGTTAGGATCTTTTCCAATTATACAATATAAATTATTTCATATTTTTATGGGATTGCCTTTTTTTCCGTTTTTTGATATAGTGTATACATTTTTTATCCTTTCTTCCCTCAAGTAGAATCTGGAAATACCTGTAGGGAAGGGAAAGGCTAGAGTGCGGATAAACGTGTCCATATTTATTTAACGGCCATATAAATGAGTGAAACAATACAAACTAATGTAATGGTTCTATGGGAATAAGGAAACTACTTCAACTTGGAAAGTCGATAGTAAACGCGATTGAAAGAGGTGATACGTTTGGTTGCCAATCATCTTGGGTTCTATAATACCGAGGTATACGGAGAATGATTAGGTTTTTTAGTAAGCTCATCAGATGAGCCTAAATGTATTATTTTTTTAGCAGTTATAGTATATCATTTCGTTTTTTTTTCTTTAATGAGGCCAATATTTCCTCCTCTCCAAATTTAAGAAAAGTTTTCTAAAAGCCACTATATTTTTAATAAATATCTTATGTATTTGTAGTTGTTATTTCAATGCCATGGATTCCTTTGAAAAGATAATCTATAGTATCATTATAGGAGTCAAATAATAATTTAAATCATAAGATGTATATGTTGAACCCCTGATTTATAATTACTGTAAGTAGTTGGTTCCCCTCGCTGAACCCCTGATTTATAACTACTGTAATTAGTTGGTTCCCCTAGTGCTAATCGATCATGCCATCAAAATAGCCTCCCAGTGGCACAGCGGTATGTTCGCGGACTTACAACGCTAGAATCCGGGTTTCGATACCTGTGGTGGGCAGAGCACAGATAGCCCATTGTGCAGCTTTATGCTTGATTACAAACAAACAAATCATCAAAATGTTCACTGTAAAAGTAGCATTGATATATTTCTTGGAATACATACACACACATATATATATATATATATAAACAAACTAGATAACTCGGTCCTTCGAGCACCTGTCCCCCAGTGGCTTGTGGTAAATCTGAGTGGACACAACACAGTTAGTCAACTGTGTAGCTTTTGCTTAACAACAAACAAACAAAAAACGTAGCATCTGTATCTTCTATACTGAGAGAAATTACTTACACAAAGACAAACATGAGGTAAAACATAAAATATTTCCAACTTCTTCAGGCTTGAGGTAAATCATTAAAATATTTCAACTTCATCAGGCATGAGGTAAAACGTGAAATCATATCAATTTCATTTGGCTTTATACATTTTCTCAAAGTTTCAACAACTTTTAAAGCTAACATAACTTGGGTGTTGTGTTTTCAAGTGCAAGGATGCGCAATGGCTTGTCTGCGTTGTGTCCTTTTCGGCAGGGATCGAGACTCGAATTTTAGTGTTGTAAGCACTTAAGATACAGTCGTTTATTCGTAATATAACATGTAAACTTCCACATTTCTGAGATAGAAAGAAATACAGATTACCGATTTTTCTTAAACTCAAATATGGTTTTTGAGCTATGTTTTTCTTTAACATTTTTCAAATGTAAATCATAATTAGCTTTCCTAATTTATCACGAGCCGAAAAATATTATTTTACCGATATGAGAAAATATGTGTCGACGGAGAAAACAAATCTGTAAATCTCAGAACTAGGTTTTAATTTTAATAAAAGTACCTTAAATAAAAGTTATCTTTGTTAAGGAATGAGCCGTACATGAAGCTTTCATTGCTAGTTATTCATCAAATGAAAACTTTTTGTTAGTCATGTGTATGTGTCTCCAACAATGACTAAATATGATATTACACTAACAGTCCTTCGTGCAAACATTGGATTTCTTGCGGTCTACATTAGAATACCATTGACTAAATGTCAGGGCTGGAGGCTATCTGTCAACTTTCTGCAAAGCTTGTCAAACATGGTCGTGCTGGCTTAGAAGACACCATCGACTTTAAAGAGTGGATCACATTTGAGTGCTAGCACACATTCAAAGGAGCGTTTTATCATGATGATTTCATTAATGTGTTATTCATTTCGAAAGAAAAAGCGATATTTCTTGTCAGCATTTATCGTTATCTAAAATATTAAAGTATCTCTAAAGTTTTGGATGAATAATTTTCTACCCTTTTTTTTTTCTGTTCTCTTGGTACTTTATGTTAGATTCTGACGAGATATCCACACTGTTTAGTTTTGGTCTTCTTATTATCGTAAACGCACTAAGTTTCTGGAAATTTTTCAGAAAAAAACATATAAGTTTAAAAAACTTAACTTCGGGTCAATGTAAAACAAATGCAATTATTTAAACGAAAGTGCCGTATTAGAGGTGTCATAAGTCACAGATGACTTATGACTTTAAAGATTTTCTTATATGTTTATCATAAGTCTACACATTACTCATTTTATTCCGGCCTTATGGCTTAGGTAATTATGACTTGACTTTTAGCAATAATAAATGTATCCCTTAGTTGTATTTTATTGGTGCAAAGCCAAATAATGGGCTATCTGCACCCTATTTACCGCGGGAATCGAACTCCGGATTTTTGCATTGTATGTCCTCAAACTTACCTCTTACCTAGACCAAGAAATATATATATTTTAAAACTACACACTTGGGGAAAAGTTTTTTTCTAATGTTATCGTGAGTGATAATCATTTAAATTTAAATTTTTTAAGATAGATCCAAGCATAGGAAGGACTTGTTGATCTCGACTAGACAAATGGCTTTCTATTATATCATTGGTTACACTATTCTTATTTAATATTTGATGTTTTGAAGTATGTATTAGTAACTGTTTCAACCTGAACAGCATATAATACGTGCATGGGGTAAATAGCCACGTCGGAAACCCTACAATTCGGGTATAATCGTCTATAATTGTGAGTTCTGGCCCAGTGGAAAGACAACCATTCAGAACACCCATCACCAGAACGGAATAGACTTTCACACCTATAACACAACTACTGCTAAAGAAAGATAAATAACGTATAAATTCTATTTTTATTATATTGTATCTTTGTTTTTTTTATAAAGCTCACAGAAATAGAATATAATCATTATAATAAAACTTTTTAAAGAATTTGTACCTTGTAAATTTGTTTGTTCGTTTCGTGTTAGGCTATATTTACTCTGCCCACAGCTAAGCCATCA
>NW_013666484.1:319085-322850 GCF_000517525.1 Limulus polyphemus
TATATATATATATATATATATAAACAAATTAGATAATTCGGTCCTTCGAGCACCTGTCCCCCAGTGGCTTGTGGTAAATCTGAGTGCTTATTACTCTAAAAATTGGGCTTCGATACCCGTAGTGGACACAAATAATTGTTTTATTTGTAAATACAACATGGGCATTTGAAGAATCACAAAGGTTTAAGACAACAATGTTTAGCTGCAAAAATACATGACATATCATCGTCCGTATAAAATGTTCAGGATATGCATTTCTAACTGTCCTTTATAAGTGAGTTAAAACGAGCAGAAAAAAAGATTAACCCTAATTAAGTTTTCTTCTCAGATTGTTGTTTTCAGCTAAATTCCTCAGATACAGCTACTGGAGTAAACTACGCCAATGATATGATTAAGTGAAAGTGCTTTCAGGTCACGATTTTCCAGTTAACCGATCACGATTTGACAGGTTTACTACACCAGAAAATAAAGAAAACATCAAAGCTGCTAAGAAACACATATCAGAGAAAGAATGACTACCGGCTGGGCACAGCGACCATCTGAACTCGTGGTGCGAAAGTCCAAGGCGCCCGTGCTGGGAAAATGATGGATGAGTTTTTTCCATCCTACTGAGATAATCTTGTTCTCTTCTTCTTCTCTCCATCTGGCTACTTTGATAGCTGGATTGATGGCCATCACGACTGGCTAGCAACGGTAACACTGAGGTTGTTTGAAAGCTCTGAACAAACTGGTCTCCAAACACTATAAAAAATGTAAGGTCAGTTTCACTGAGAAAAAGCCTGCCAATCAGCTCAGTATATGTTAGAGAAACGGGTTATTGACAATATGGTGTATTCTGTTAACTCAAGTGTAATAAAAAAACATGTTAAACTCAAAGTAAAAGCATTCAGACTCATTAAGTGGGTTAACGTAAAGGTCTAATTTCTGACATTTTGACTGTTTGTTTGAAGTTAAGCACAAAGCTACACAATGGGCTATCTGTGCTCTGCCCTCTTCACGGGTATCGAAACCCGGTTTCTAGCGTTGTAAGTCTGCAGACATGCCGCTGTGTCACTAATGGGGGAGCAATTTCTGACAGTAATTTAGAAAATTATTTCACTGTAAAAAAACGAATTTCGCCAAATTAATTTGTTTATTCGATAATGAACTAAATAATATTACATAAATATTTATTATGTTTTGTAATATTATTAAAATACCAAGGTTGTGCTATTTAAGATATATTTCGTAATGGACCACCGATACTTTCCCCTATGTTCTCTGTAGTTACGAAAACCTGCATGCAACATTTTGAGAACACCGTTATACCGCTATATGAATATTTTTTTTACCTTCTCGAAAAATTGATAATTTTTCGATACTAAAGCAATGTGGTCTTGAAATCCTTGAAAACTTTAGAGTAAGTTTAAGTTTTAGGGACGAATTATTAGAAATTTAGATAGAATTTGAAAAAGAAATTTTCTTAAGTTTTATTAAAGACACAAAAAACAGATCTTTAAAATCTTCGTGTATAGAAAATGCATACAATCAGTCATATTTTTTAATTTCAGATCTAATCCCATGACAAGTAAGTTACGTGTTTGTTTGCTTTTGCAGAATTTTCGCACAAAGATACATATATATGATATTTGCACAATATGTTCCTAATTTTGGATAGAAGAGAACACCACCGCCAACGTTTCGGTTAATCTTGTCTAAACTGATATTAGAATTTGACTCTCATAGTGCACTTACGGCCACAAAATGCGGTAACGGGCCGCGAACCATTAACCTTGAAGCCCAGCCCTAGTACAAAAAAAAATCACACTGTAAAGTGTTCTTCGTTACAAACAAAAGTTCTAAAATTTTGTCAAAGTCAATTATAAAAAGCGCCATCGCCAACAAGGAGCAGACAAACCTGACTGAACACATAAACAAAACTGTGCTGTTATATATGAATGCTTTGAATGGGAAACCGATAAGAATTTTGGATGTTTCAAAATATAGCATTCATGAATACTCTCTCCTTATGGAGCTCTTGTCCAAACTAAATACTGGATATGAGCAGAAGAGAAGAAATACGTGAGCGAGGTAAACAATACGTACAGTTTATTGCGTATAAATGGGCACAAGAAGGATGTCGGAAACCATGTCTTCTTTCTCTAGCGTTTCTTAGGCTTAACTAACATTGGGATAAAAACACATTCATCTTAATTTGCCCACTTCCGACTCAAAAGAAAAGGTGTATAGAATACCATCCAAGATCTATCTTTTGTTTTCCACAAGTCACTGTTTAAATGGCCTTTCGCTGAATACCATAACTCATGTCACTTGGGCTAGACGAGAAAATGGAAGAGAGTATCTTAAACGCTATCCATAAACGCAGTATAATATCAATTAAGATAAATGTAGGTTTCGTCTGCAGTTTACGTGGTTTTTATCACAACTTTTAGGCCTATTGGCTTCTAATGCTTCGCTACCGTTCGAAGTTTAAGCCATGATTTCAAACATTTTATTCTCCAATATCAAAATTCTAGACAAAGGTCCAAACACGAAAACGAGGATTATATAATAAACTGTCGCTATAACAACATTTAACAGCTGTTGAGCTACGTTTATTGTTGTTTCGCTAGAGGTCGCTTTTAGATTTACATTGTTGCTAATGGAAAGTAATATATCAAACAGTGAGTTCAAAAGCAACAACAACTTACAATCTACATAATTTGACTAAGGAACCGAAATATTGTATGGTTAAAAGTACAAGTAATGTAAATGCGTGAAAATCGTTAATTTTATAAAATTGAAAACGTTAAACAAGCTGGATTAGCAGGCTTCCAATTTTTTAACAGTTTAACAAGCTGCTAATTATATAGGCTTGTTAAACTGTTAAAGAATTTCTAATTATATAGCAAAAACGTTTTTTGAACCATATTAAGGTGTCTGAACATATCTTAACTTTCGTATAATTACTGTAATAACGAAATCCTGGAACATAATTTGAAAAAAATCTCGTTAAAATCAATCTAATGGACCTTCGTTGATATACACGTTTAAATTCTAGGCTACTTTAATGTATAATCCTGTATTAGAGTTTCTTCTCTTAAAATACAAATGTACACCTCTTTTCATTTATACGTCCTGCGTTGTTTTGGAAACTAAAATTCTTGTAACATATTCGAAGTTTGGTTATAGAATGGAATATAGTATTTAAATGATAATATTATCCTTATAAGATTAGTTGGTAACGTAAACTTAAAAAAAGTGACGTTTTAACTTCCTAGCTGGTAGCTTTATATTATGTATTACACAATACAAGAACAGGGAAGTAGGAGTAGAGCAAACACCTGTAATGGTTGTAACTTTGAACTTCCTAGTTGGTAGCTTAATATTCTTTATAACAAAAACAGGGAAGTGGGAGTAAAACAAACACCTGCAAATGTTCTCATTCTTTATTTCCTAGGTGTCAATGTTACAATATCATTTGTTCTTCTTTAATATTATTTAATATTTTTCTGCCAGCTGACAGCAAAATAGGCTGTGAGTATTGTAATAACCCGTGGGCAGTATTATTAAACCCATCATTGCGCATTTTGTAGTGTAGTTTTTAAATATATTTGATTACGTAGCACGCATGTATAAACTCATGCGTTACAAAATCCATTCATTGGACCAATCCAATATAGTTCAGTAGTCCCTCCAATCAACTGTTTACAGACTCCCCATATAGCCACATGGTATATATATATAAAGTAGTTATATATATATATATATATATATATATATTAC
>NW_013666484.1:323850-324673 GCF_000517525.1 Limulus polyphemus
TATATATATATATATATATATATATATTACAAGCATATACATAACATGTGGTATGTTGATTACCATCCATCATAGTGATCATACATGTAGTACCACTATCAATGATGATATTATGGCAATGATATCAGGAACAATAGCTATACAATCTGCATGAAACCAACCAAAGGTTGTCATTGTTTCCTGAGAGAGCATCATACACCAACTACGTATTTCATTAAACTAAACTGTTTTAAATAAGACAGTATTGCTACTATGCAGATTTATGTCCATGATGGACATAAAAGAAAACCAAAGAAACAAAACTCTTAGTAATTGCTAATTTAAAAAGGGGAAATGAGGATCTTAAAAAAACTATAGAAACAAGTTAGGTAGCTTAAAGTGAAAATGCAATCGCAAAAAAGTAAACAAACAGGCATAAGGTTTGATACATAGTGTTGACATTGTTTCCTCAAGCTACAAGTTTGTATTTATACTTCATTTCTAAAAGCTGTAACATTTAGGAGAGTAGCTTGAGTAAAAAATTTCAACACTATGTCTCAAAACTTAAGTTTGTTTGTTTACTTTTTGTGATTGTATTTTCACTGTATTTCTCTTGAAGATTTCTGTGTCTCTTTTTAAATTAACATTTTTTAACAATCTTGTTTCTAGTATAAACTAGAAAAAAGTGAATGAGAACAGAGCAAACACATTTTGCTACTTTTGTTACTTTTACTTTTCTAGTTGGTAAAAATTCATGTTTTGTAATATTATGTCGTCAAGAAATTAATGTCGCCTTTTTAACGAAAAACCAGAACAACTTATATATCAAAACAAAACATTTATT
>NW_013666484.1:325534-327000 GCF_000517525.1 Limulus polyphemus
ATTACATGCCGAATGTGTTTCTCGTCGTGTGCCATCACTATAAGGGAGTAGAATATACTAAACTTTATACATTATATAGGCTACACTAACGTGACCGTTAGGCGGTTCGTTTAACTATTATACGTGATGTACGTTGTTTTTTTTTGGGGGGGGGTTGATGAAAGTGTTCCTAAAACGCGACATTAATTTCTTGACGACCTAATAAAGACAATAACAGAGGGAATGAGAGTAGAGCAAATGTATTTAAAATTTGGTACTTTTAATTACGTAGCTAATTACTCTAAAATGTGAACACCACAGTAATACGATACTAATGTTAAAGAAAGGTAATATCATAACAATTCTACAAGACAAAAAGTAATGGCAACTATAATCATGTACAAACAGAAACATCATTAGGCTCTAAACATTAATTATGGATGGTCACTACTCATATGTCGACTCTAACCCAAACACAAGCACAGAGAAGAAAATTATCCAAATACTCAAGAAACATCAGAAAAAGCTAGGAACAGAAACAGTTAAACATCTATTCCCACACACATATATATACACATACAACTATGGTCTAACTAATGTTCACAAACAAGTTTACCCAGATTAAAGTTAACTGAATAGATTCAACATTAGCTAGATAACTTGTATATATAATGTCATCATTATCAAATATAACATTTTCACATGTTAAGATCTAAGGTCATTTTGTAAATATTATAAAAGCAACCACGATAAACACACAAGACATAATGATCGCCTTCGATGCATCCATCCTATTTGTTAATGTACTAACCCTTGAAACACCATAAATACTTTACTGTAGCCTGAAAATATTAGAACTGTCAAGGAACTTATATAACTCACAATCTCCACAATAATTGAATTCATGACCTTCAGTGTCAAAACAATGTACTTATAACATGAAATTAATTCTACTAACAACTAGAAATCTTAGACATGGATCTTCTTCTATCATCAGTACTCAGTAAGCTCTAGACAGAATATTTAGAATTAGGCTTAGACATGAATCTTCTTCTATCACCAGTACCAATAACATCTAGATAGAACATTTAGAATTTGGCTTAGGCACGAATCTTCTTCTCTCACCAGTACTCAGTAACCTCTAGACAGAACATTTAGAATCAGGCTTAGACATGAATCTTCTTCTATCACCAGTACTCAATAATATCTAGACAGAACATTTAGAATTAAGCTTAGACACGAATCTTCTTCTGTCACCAGTACTCAGTAACCTCTAGACAGAACATTTAGAATCAGGCTTAGACATGAATCTTCTTCTATCACCAGTACTCAATAATATCTAGACAGACCATTTAGAATTAAGCTTAGACACGAATCTTCTTCTGTCACCAGTACTCAGTAACCTCTAGACAGAACATTTAGAATCAGGCTTAGACATGAATCTTCTTCTATCACCAGTACTCAATAATATCTAGACAGACCATTTA
>NW_013666484.1:327691-330533 GCF_000517525.1 Limulus polyphemus
TTCTTCTGTCACCAGTACTCAGTAACCTCTAGACAGAAAATTTAGAATTAGGCTTAGACACGAATCTTCTTCTGTCACCAGTACTCAGTAACCTCTAGACAGAACATTTAGAATTAGGCTTAGACACGAATCTTCTTCTGTCACCAGCGCTCAATAACCTCTAGACAGAACATTTAGAATTAGGCTTATACATGGATCCACCTCTATCATCAGTACTCAGTAACCTCTGGACAGGACATTTAGAATTAGGCTTAGACATGAATCTTCTTCTATCACCAGTACTCAATAATATCTAGACAAGAACATTTAGAATTAGGCTTAGACACGAATCCTCTTCTGTTACCAGTACTCAGTAACCTCTAGACAGAACATTTAGAATCAGGCTTAGACATGAATCTTCTTCTATCACCAGTGCTCAATAACCTCTAGACAGAACATTTAGAATTAGGCTTATACATGGATCCATCTCAATTACCTCTAGTGGAAGATTTCTAAGATAATGCCCTCAGAGCAGTTACATTAGTTGCACGAAGTCCCAGGATTTATCTTACATACGTAGATGAAACATTCGGAATATGGTCACAGACATTATTCAAGAATTTATAAGCCACCTGAACAAACGACATCCCACGATACAATTAACAATGAAAATTGAAGATAAATGATTTCCATTCCTACACGTCGTGGTAACCAAGACACAACCATATACCACTCGAGTTAATTACCAGAAAACACACAAATACCACTGATAAATACTTTTACTATACATCACACTACGTCAAGAGTACCTTGTTTCCAGAATAAACAAGATGTATAACACTGCAGATACCAAGAAGGAAGAAAACCACATCACTACTACTTTTTTTCACAATTGATAACACAACAACGAACAGAGGAGTAAGAGTATAGGAAACACATGCAAAATGTATTACTTTTAATTTTTTATCTTGTAGCATTACCTGCCTTACCTGCACTAGTCGTCCCTCATTTGGAGCTGATCCACTATAAGGAATGCAGCTAGTAAGCAGCACCCATCGCTAACTCTTGGGCTGTTCTTATCTGGCCGAATAGCTGGATTTGACCTTCACCATTATAACACACACACGGCTATAAAGTACAGAAACATTTTGTGTGTGTGTATTAACTGAACACGATCGATAGACCCACAGATAACCTCGAACGATAACTATTTGGCTACGCTCAGCCCATTAAGTCTGGTAAATTCAACCCACAGCTAGCCCCGAACGATAACTATTTGGCTACGCTCAGCCCATTAAGTCTGGTAACTTCAACCCACAGCTAGCCCCGAACGATAACTATTTGGCTACGCTCAGCCCATTAAGTCTGGTAAATTCAATCCACAGCTAGCCCCGAACGATAACTATTTGGCTACGCTCAGCCCATTAAGTCTGGTAAATTCATGGTAATTAGTTGAATAAAATGATTTGATCAACTAGGCTAGAAAAGGCATCTTATGAGATACTCTTCCTTCTGTAGTTGTTCGATAGGACAACTGTCTGATACTTGGGAAGCCATGTTTATCATTTATTGGTCAATATCTTAGGACAAAATACGTGGAGAAAAAGGTCGATGGTTTATTTATCAGTTTAAAAAAAAGGCTTTTTCTTTGAAATTACAATAAAATAATGTATTAGATATTTGCACATAATATTGTGGAAAGATCCACAGTGAAAAGAAAAGTGCTTAGAAATTTACTCCATTTATTTCTGTGAGATCAGTCTCTGGAGGTTTTTATAATATATTTATCACATCTTTTGTGGCTATCATTTAGGTATAAGCCATACACACTAACAGTTACAGAGAACTATCAACCTAGTCACGTCTAGCGTAATGGCTCTTTTTTTTTTACCTTGGGTGGTTTATGAGTTTGTTAGACACGTCCAGAATTAGCAAGTAACAGGGTAACACATCTGATCAGTGGTTACAGCTAACCTGATGATCCCGTTTTTCCGTATTTATATGTGTTGTTTTCTTAGAAACTCCTAAGAATTGTCAACTACCAACAGAGTGATAATTACCTCTAGTCAAAGCTCACAGCTCAGTTTTAGTGATTGTAACTTACACCAACATCTTAATACGGTAACTCAAATAACATCATTACTATGAGTAGCTTGTCGACCATAGGAAATCACACATCTTTGTATAATATTCTAAAGAACAAGCCAAACAACTGAACACCGCATATTGACTTGCTGGTTCTTCCATATGTCAACATATTGACATTCCGGTCCTTCCATATATATCAACATATTGACTTGCTGGTTCTTCCATATATCAACATATTGACTTGCTGGTTCTTCCATATATCAACATATTGACTTGCTGGTTCTTCCATATGTCAACATATTGACATTCCGGTCCTTCCATATGTCAACATATTGACTTGCTGGTCCTTCCATATGTCAACATATTGACTTGCTTGTTTTTCATATATTAACTTGCTGGTCCTTCATCTCTATTTAGTACTTCTTTTTGTATTTTGTATTTAATTATTTATAATGTTTTTCTAATATTTAATGCTATAATACTATGAAGCTGAGCTAAAATTACAGTTTTTTCCCATAATATTGTATGTTGGGTAGTTTTTACATGTTTTGTATGTTGGTTAGTTTTTACATGTTATTGCATGTTGGTTAGTTTTTACATGTTATTGTATGTTGGGTAGTTTTTACATGTTATTGTATGTTGGGTAGTTTTTACATGTTATTGTATCTTGGGTAGTTTTTACATGTTATTGTATGTTGGATAGTTTTTACATGTTATTGTATGTTGGATAGTTTTTACATGTTATTGTATGTTGGTTAGTTTTTACATGTTATTG
>NW_013666484.1:331328-335569 GCF_000517525.1 Limulus polyphemus
GTCTACTATAATTGGTTCAAATCCTTTATCAATAGCTATATACTTAATTAATAACAATTCGTTATTTAAATCTTCCTTCAATAGGGAATGTTTGCATTAGTTAACGTGAAGGTTTAAATTTTCAAAACTTCATGAACTAATATATCATGAGAAATGTGCTATTCCTTACATATAAATTTGTCGGTTCTTCCTTTCATACAGTTGAATTCCGTCGTAATGGATAGATTCAAATAAAATGTTCTTTAAGTTAATGTATCTTGATTATAAAGTAAATTCTACAGATAAGATATTTTTGTACATTGTGTTCAATAATGATATATATTCAATGAAATCAGATTTTATTGTAAGGAATTGAAACTGGCAATTAGTTTCCGTTTTATAGTTTTTAGTTACAAAAACACATACCGACATAAATTAAGAATAAAACACATACCGACATAAACTAAGAATAAAACACATACCGACATAAATTAAGAATAAAACACATACCGACATAAATTAAGAATGATTTAAAAAGAAAATGTATTCTTACCGCAAGGTTAGTTCGCTTCTTACACATATTTATTTCACCTAATGCGTAATGTAAAGTCAATAGTTTAAGACTGATAGTTTAAGATTGCGTAATGTAAAGTCAATAGTTTAAGACTGATAGTTTAAGATTGCGTAATGTAAAGTCAATTGTTTAAGACTGATAGTTTAAGATTGCGTAATGTAAAGTCAATAGTTTAAGACTGATAATTTAAGATTGCGTAATGTGAAGTCAATAGTTTAAGACTGATAGTTTGAGCATGCCTAATGTAAAGCGTATAGTTTGATAGTTTGAGCATGCCTAATGTAAAGCCAATAGCTTGAGACTGACAGCTTAATCATGCGTAATGTAAAGTCAGTACTTGAGACTGATAGTTTGAGCATGCCTAATGTAAAACGTATAGTTTGATAGTTTGAGCCTGCCTAATGTAAAGTCAATAGCTTGAGACTGACAGCTTAATCATGCGTAATGTAAAGTCAGTAGTTGAGACTGATAGGTTGAGCCTGTCTAATGTGAAACTAATAGTTTAAGTATAACAATGAATATGATGTTTATGCACTCTCACAGTTTGAAAACGTTTATCTATGTTAGTGAGACCATAGTTTAAGTATAACAATGAATATGAAGTTTATACAAACGTTTTCAAACTGTGAGAGTATCTATGTTAGTGAGACCATAGTTTAAGTATAACAATGAATATGAAGTTTATGCACTCTCACAGTTTGAAAACGTTTATCTATGTTAGTGAGACCATAGTTTATATATAACAATGAATATGAAGTTTATGCACTCTCACAGTTTGAAAACGTTCATCTACATTATGTTAGTGAGATAATCTATGTTAGTGAGACCATAGTTTAAGTATAACAATGAATATAAAGTTTATACACTCTCCCAGTTTGAAAACGTTCATCTACATTATGTTAGTGAGATAATCTATGTTAGTGAGACCATAGTTTAAGTATAACAATGAATATAAAGTTTATGCACTCTCACAGTTTAAAAACGTGTATCTATGTTAGTGAGACCGTAGTTTAAGTATAACAAGAAACATAAACAACGGGTTTAATTATTTGAGTTTCTTAACATAATATTTCTCGACTGCTAAGTTTCAGTCATTTAGTGTTTTAAAACATATCTATATAACTAGTTGTTTTTAAATCAGTCACTAAAGGAGTAAGTATTAATTAGGTTAAAAATAAACATGTCTAAAAAAGTTCACCTAGCGTCATTTGATGAAATTGTATTTTTAAGTTTAATTGTGTTTGTTGCTATTTCACGTTTTTCGATAAAATTCATTTTTAAAAATTAAAGACCCGAGGAACCTTCAATATTATGATTTGTTAATTATTTTGGAGTTTTGATACATTGATCATCAAAAGATATACATTATTATAACAAGTTCCTCCGGATGAGAATCAAACATGTTATTCTAATTAGGTGTTCTGCATGCTCATTTACTCAAACGTCTTTTTAATATTGTGTTTGACGTGTTTATGTAGTCAGAAGTCAGAATGTATATAATACCTGTTTATATTCAGAAGTTAAGATGTATATGATACTTGTTTCTAGTCAGATGATAAAACATTAATAACATGCCGTGGTACCCATCCTTTGTCCAGGTTATTAACTTTAAAAATGTGAGGGTGAATGTTATGATAAATAGCACAAAATTTCTAACTTTCACACAATTTATTTAAAATATGACATATTGTTACAGTATTCATTATTACCTCACCAAAAGATATGTATAAGTTTTAATATCTCACTGTGCATATACTTAAAACACGGTATACACTGTGTGATGATCAGGGTGACTTTTTAGAAAGAGGTAGCGGATAATATAGTGGCGGTAGGGGTGCTTTCTGTTACCAGCTTTCAACACCCACTTTTTAATGTACTTCCACACTGTTTCACGTTGTTAATTAATTGACGGTCGTTGACCATAGAAGTGTCTTATGGGATGAAGTTGTAAGGTCACGGGTCAAAATAGGAAGTAGGTATAACTCAAAGAACGACTCTTTATATTAGCCTTATGGTGGCTGTTGGAGTAGAAACTTTATCTTAGTTTATGCATTATTGCAATAGTGGCGGACGTTTTTCTTCATCGGATTCCTCCATAGCGAATACTAGCACACTCTCCGAGATATATAAGACGTTTGTGTGCCCCCCTACACTGTGGGTATGTCGTATTATAGAAAATTGTTTTTTCTTTCTTAGTCTAAGGATGTGGCACCATCCATGAACGTAGTTAACGTTAACTTACGTCACAGATAATAAATGCTTAATAAAAGCAATATGTGGTGCAGAGATTTTGAATCCATATTAACATGACTCTTGTTCTAAGCTATCATCCCTCAAAGTTAGGTTGAGATTGGCCCAGCGACCTAGGAGTAGTTAAGTAACAGACAAATAGACAGACAGAAATTTTTTCTTGGTGTAAGGACTATCGCCATTTATGAATGTAATTAACGTCAAAGATATTAAGTGCACAATAACAGCAATAATGGGGTAGACGAGAGTTGTGAACCCTTCATTATCATGCGCCTTTTTCAAACTATCATGCCACAAAATTTGATTGAGATTGGCCCAGCGACCTAGAAGTTGTTATATAAGAGACAAGCAGACAGACACAGATTTTGTGCTTTATATATAGACATACCTGCCTTAAGTCAGAAGATAAAATACATATTATACTTATCTCTAGTCAACGGTGAATATATATATACATATAATACTTGTCTCTTGTCATAAGTTAAAACACTATATATAATACCTGTTTCTATCCAGAAGTTAGGATATATGTATAATACTTGTCTCTAGTCAGATGTAGAGATTCAAAAAAACTTATAGTATGCGCATTTTGCTAAACATCTAACAAGCTTATATTGTGCTCATTTTGCCAAAAGTCTACAAGCTTATAGTGTGCTAATTTTGCCAACGTGTTTGCATACATTACTAGTTTCGTATGGGGTTTCTCACACCTCCAAATTATTTTTGAGGTGAGTATCCGGGAGTAGGACTGACGTCCTTGTCCGGACACCGGGTGGGCATGTTTTGGTGGGGCGGGGATTCGAACCCGTGACCCGCAGATTGCGAGTCGACTGCCCTAACCACCTGGCCATGACGGGCTTGCATACAGTATATTCATCTATTCAGTAGGCAAGCATGCTTATAAAATACTCACATGTTCAATTTCAAAGTATCTAGCATGTTTATAGTATGTTCGGGAGTCAAGTAAGTTTATCAGTTGTGCGTCTTATTCAAAGTCCAACATAACTTATAACATCTGCTTAAGTTAAAATACAAGATATAAGATTATAGTCAGAAGCGCAGAGTGTAGCAGAATTATAGCATGCTCATCCTATGCAGAATCTGGCATTCTTATAAGATCATATTTAGCTAAGAGTGTAGTCAAAATTGATACATCATTCTTCAACAATAACTACAGGAGCAAAATTGAATTTTATACGTATTATTTGATTTCTTATACCGTGAAATGCAGTGAACGATATTAAACGCAAGGTTTCATGAGTACCCCCCAGAAGTTTACTTTAAATATATAGTCATGCAGTGAACAATATTAAACGCAAGGTTTCCGAGTACCCCCCCAGAAGTTTACTTTAAATATATAGTCATGCAGTGAACGATATTAAACGCAAGGTTTCCTAGTACCCCCAAGAAGTTTACTTTAAATATATAGTCATGCAGT
>NW_013666484.1:336569-339823 GCF_000517525.1 Limulus polyphemus
ATGCAGTGAACGATATTAAACGCAAGGTTTCCTAGTACCCCCAAGAAGTTTACTTTAAATATATAGTCATGCAGTGAACGATATTAAACGCAAAGTTTCCGAGTACCCCCCCCCCCAGAAGTTTACTTTAAATATATAGCCATACAGTGAACGATAATAAACGCAAGGTTTCCGAGTACCCCCAGAAGTTTACTTTAAATATATAGTCATGCAGTGGACGATATTAAACGCAAGGTTTCATGAGTACCCCCCAGAAGTTTACTTTAAATATATAGTCATGCAGTGAACGATAATAAACGCAAGGTTTCATGAGTGCCCCAGAAGTTTACTTTAAATATATAATCAAAATATTCGGATGTTCCAGGGCATTTATTGTTGGTGATCACACTGCGATGCGGTTCATGGACAAATGAAGTTAAAATGTTGGTAGAAACTTATAGTTGTGAAGAGTTTAAAATTTCGAAATTTATCTTGTACTAAATCATTACCTGTAAGTTTCTTTGAGAACCAACCAAGACCACTGTTCAATCAAGATGTGCAACGATTTATCTTGCAACTGATATTATGGATTAAAATCCGTTGCGATATGTGACCTCAGATACACTCTGGAGAAATGGGACTGATCCTACACGCGTACAAAGGATGACAAGACATATAAATTCACCTTTTCAAACAAAATACGAGAAACAAAACATTTTTGGCCAAAACCATGGCATGGCAACTCGAAACGTTTGATCTACCTCTTACTGCGAAAATTATTGCCAAAGTCACAAAAATGATTTAAATGAAATTAAAATAAAGACATTTTTAGCCTAAAGCTACAACCTCAAATAAACAGAAGAAAGGAATGATATCTACTAACTTTAAGGGTTTTTGTAATTAACGTTTATGTATATTCTGTTTTATGTTTTACTCTCTGTGTTATATTTACGTATTAGAGCAGCATGTGGGCTAGTTGGACCTGGGGGCTAGTTTACAGGGTAAGAGATGAATTATGAGGTACAGATAGGCTCCATTTAGCAGGCTACGTAGTACAATGTTTGGGAAAGCTCTGAAGGTCTGCCTTAAAGATAGATTAAAATAAACTTGCATAGCGGTGAGAGAGGTTGATAACAAACAAACTGACAGCTAGGACAACAAAGAGAGTTGAAAAGTTTTAGATCATAAAAGCTAAAAGATAAATTTAAGTATAAAACTGTCACATTTAAAGCTGCACATAGTAGATCCAACAATAAGTTTAATTGATATTATTCTAATGGTAGGATCATTAAGATTACAATGGATGAGTTTTTGGCTCTGTTCTAATGAGAATTATTGAAACTTAATTACATTTGGCAACCATTGACAATATGAATTAATTTGAAATTCCACGTTATAAGTGATGCATTATTTAAAATAGAGGTTGTGGCAATGGCTTTTTATAGAAAGGATGAACTCAGTGTGTTTATATTGAAGTTATACAAAAAATGGCAGTCAAGAAACTGAATCTATATGACTTACAATCAATGGTGATTTAAAGTTAGGAGTGATAGAGTAGACGACTAGTCAACATCATCCACCGCCAATTCTTGGCCTACTCTTTTACCCACGAATAGTAGGATTGACCGTCATGTTATAACGCCCTCACCACTGAAAGGACGAGCATGCTCACTAACGGGGATTTGAATCTGCGATCTACAGATTGGAAGTCTGGCGCCCCAACCATCAGACCATGTCATCTCTATAGTCTATCACTTCATAATTAAGGAAAACTAGCGTATACAACCCTCGTGTAGCTTTGCACTAAATCTACGAAAAAGAAACAAAGAAATACTGAAAAAAACCTCATTATGCGAAGATACTCAGTTGTGTGCAAACACAAAACAACGTTTCCCTGTTGAAATAGCTTATATATTGGTATTCTTAACTTTAGAGCCAACAATAATGAATATATGTAAATGTTGATTTTTTTACCTTCGATTACATACTGAAGCCATTATAATAGGACTCTACTGCTCCTCCAAATCCACCCGTGATGCTAACCGTACCTACGACGTTTTAAAATAAAACATTTTCTTAGTGCACCCCTGAAAAATTCACGTAGTTCTGAAAAAGTTCGTCCTCACACGTCCTGTTTCTAAAAATTTTTTTTAGTTGCGTTACCTAAACCATTTCCTACACCCATTATTTTTAACAATAGCCTCATTCATTACCCGAGCAGCAAAACATCCATTCCTGAGAGCTGACCATCACAAGAGAGGAAAAACAACAGTTCAAAACAAACCCATAATATCATCTCCTCTGATTTATCTCAACTGACTTTGATATTATGGGTTTGTTCCATAAATCTAGGACGTGAAGAAGTCAGTTGAGATGAATCAAAGGAGATGATATTATGGGTTTGTTCCATAAATCGAGGACGTGAAGGTGGGCTACTCTTTTACCAACGAATAGTGGGATTGACCGTCACATAATAACGCCCCCACGCCTGAAAGGGCGAGCATGTTTAGTGGAACGGGGATACGAACCCGCGACCCTCAGATTGCGAGCCAAGCGCCTTATCCAACTGGCCATGCCGGGCCCTTGAATTAAGATACATCTAGATATTATCGAAATTATATATTACTATAATATATTTTTTAGAACTTTGAAATTAAATCCAATACAGTGTAACACTAATTGCTCTCTTAGAAAAGTTAAGTTTACGGACTTACAACGGTAAAATCTGGGGATCGATTCCCAACGGTGGACAGAGTGCAAATAGCACATTTTGTAGCTCTAAAGATGAAAACAACACTTCAGAAAAATAAACATACTTGCCATTATAAAAACGTTTGATAACCTTTTATAGAAAATAAGCAAAAAAATTAATCAATCAACATTTTTATAACTGTCTGACATATTTTACTACTGCTAACTACAATATTCAATTATCTGCCTAACTGTTATGTTAGGGTCTAGAATATTCAGCTAAATTCTATATATTTACAGCTTTCTGAATCCAGAATATTCAGTGGATGTCGTAATTTTCTTTTCTTCATCTTCAAGTGAAGAAACGAAGACCGATAGTAAATCTAGGACGTGACGAAGTCAGTTGAGATAAATTAAAGGAGGTGATATTATGGGTTTGTTCCATAAATCTAGGACGTGAAGACGTCAGTTGAGATGAATCAAAGGAGGTGATATTATGGGTTTGTTCCATAAATCGAGGACGTGAAGAAGTCAGTTGAGATGAATCAAAGGAGGGGAGTTGGCGGTGGGTGGTGATGATTAGC
>NW_013666484.1:340399-344260 GCF_000517525.1 Limulus polyphemus
CCTTCCCTCTAGTCTTACACTGCTAAATTAGGGACGGCTAGCGCAGATAGCCCTCGTGTAGCTTTGTGCGAAATCCAAAAACAAACAAACAAACAATTTTAATTCATAAAATTAAAAAATAAATAAGAGTCATTAAGCGCTCAAAATACAAGTTCGTTAAGAGTCCTTTGAATGCACAAAACACAGTCACATGTTGTAATTGGTTTGCTTAAGTTTCCAAGAACAACAATACTAAATTCACATTTGAAGTTACCAGCTATTTACGAACCGTTACTTTCATTTTAGTCCTACTTACTTATTCAAATATCAAATTTAAATGTGACATATAAATGTTATTAATACATAATTTCTGTATTGAATTAAGTCAAACTAGGTGCTTTTCCTAACATAAAATGTTGCCATTTTTAAAGAATAGTAGCAATACATAAATCTCCTGAAAACAGAAATATTTGTTTTAATATGTTAATTTTCTGTTTGAAGTTTAATTTTTTTATTTTGTATTTAAATTAGAATTTAAATATTGTTGCCGTGCATGCAGTCGACCATTCATAAAGGATTTGAAACGTTAAAAAACGTGAATTCAAAGTGTCTGTAAATGACGATGAGAAAGTAAAGAAAATGAGTTTGAAGTTAGCAAAGAAAAAGTTTAACATATATACATAAAAATATTGCTACAAGTCTCTGTTAAATAATTTTACCATCTAAAGTCATACAAGCAAGCAAGATAAAAGCCTATGATATTCGTTACAGGATAAAAAAAAGAATTTTGGGACTATTTTTGAGGTCAAGGTCGCTAGACCAGACCAGTGACTGGATCTGAGAAATGACACGAGACCATGAGAGCCAATATGGAGAAGTTAACTAGTAAATGTAAAGTTTGTTTGGTTTGTTTTGAATTTCGCGCAAAGCTACACGAGGGCTATCTGCGCTAGCCGTCCCTAACTTAGCACTGAAAGAAGAGAGAGAAGGCAGTTAGTCATTACCACACACCGCCAACTCTTGGACTACTTTTTACCAACGAATAGTGGGATTGATCGTCACATTATAACCCCCACGGTTGAAAGGGCAAGCATATTTGGTGGGATGGGGATTAGAGCCCGCGACCCTCAGGCCATGCCAGGCCTATAAATGTAAAGTAAAACGATGTAGCAATTGATCATGTTTGAAACTTTCTAGATGTAATTTCCAAAGTGATGGATTAAGTATAGCGATTAAGCTAAACCGTGGATCCAGGTCAGATGAGGTAAGAACTTATTCGAAGGTATACTAATCGATTTGACGTGCCAGTTGAATCGGGGATTCGTTAATGGTTTACTGCATTGATAGCGAAACATAAAAAAAAGAACAATAATACCATTAACTTCAAAAAGAGAGAGATTTGAATCATATATAAGAAACTATTAGATTCAATATTTAGTGAAACTAATGGCACAGTAAAACCAAAAGATGCAGTTTTGAAGTGGAAGCAGATGCACGATGCATTACAAGATTGGAATCATATATAAGAAACTATTAGATTCAATATTTTGTGAAACTAATGGCACAGTAAAACCAAAAGATGCAGTTTTGAAGTGGAAGCAGATGCACGATGCATTACAAAATGATTTCCCTAGTGATTCTCATATTGAAAATGTCAATTATACAACGAAGACTAAATATAAGAAGAATGATATAATGCCCTGTATATATTTCTTGTCGTACTTTCATTGGTTTTAGAAGTTGTTTCGAGCTTCATTCATCGATATCTATCGAAATAACTGTAGATCACCGGTTTACAAAATGACCCCCCCCCCTTTTGGCCATAGTAGGCTTAGTACTAAAAGATGCTGGGGTGGCTTTTATGGCAGGTGTTAACATGTTAAACGTAAACTACCTATTTCTTAACCAGATGTCATTTATGTTATATAGTTCTTTCTCCTTTGGTTGCAAAACAGGTAATTATTACTCACTTTAACAGCAAATATTAATTACGAATGGATTTAATGAGAGTTTATTATTCTGTAATCATTCCTAAGGCGGAAGGACCACAATGGAATGGTTGAAGAACACTTTTTTATCTCATTAAGAATTCCAAATCTATGCTATCATTACATGTAAAAACCTGAAAATTATACTGTAAGTTTCATTTATACGTTTTGCATAGTTTAAATTTTTCGTGTTTTTTTTTACAAAGTCTCCCCGTAGCTCAGAAGTAAGCTCAAGGGCTTATAACGCTAAAATCCGGGGTTCGACTTTCTTCGCATATATAGCATTGCACTTAACAAACATTTATCATGAAGATCGCGCAGTGCGACTGATGGTAAACTTGAAAAACTTGTGATGTCAGTTTACTGAGACACCAATAAAAACATGCACATGATTAAAATAATAACAATAACTATTATTTTTGTCCATTTCTAACAACAACAAAAAAACGGAAAGGTAAATACAAAGAAGCATGTATGTTTATGGGTTTGTTCTGGAAACATAATATTTCTAAATATACACAAATACATATGTAACAAAACTGTTACGTTCGCATGAAAGGACGTCAGATACAAGTAAGAATGTGTAGTCAAATAAATAGCATCATGTGGAAAAGACGAAAAACTAAAATGAGAATTCCGTAGACCTCAATGATTTCGTAAAGATGAAATACCAAATCTATGCAACTACTTTTATTGATCATCTTTGCATATTGTTGATAAAAAAATACTCACTTTTGTGAAATATTAACAGACTTTTATCTTAAAATAAGACCCGAAACTCGAGCGCTTTCGAAAAGTTGACTATTCTTCTTCACGACATGAAAGAAGAATGGTCAACTATTCGAATGCGCTCGAGTCTTTGGTCTTATTTTAAGTTTATTACACTTTATGTGTGATCCTTTGTGCTAACTCAAGTTTATTACACTTTATGTGTGATCCTTTGTGCTAACTCTTTTATCAAAACAGACTTTTATTTTTATTTATGAGACAAATATGAAAAGTTCGCGAAAAGTACAAAATCAGTTTCCAAAGTTGAGTATTACTTTCCACGCACCGAAACATCCGAAATTCGAAACGGCAGGTACATTATTTCATATTGTATTAAAAAAAAACATTTCCAGAGATGTCTTCTTTCATTTAATCCTAGCTAGAAAAAAGATATTTAATAACAAATACGTTCTTGAATCTTATTTCGAATGAAAGCCAAGTAAGGAGAGTTTTCAAAACGTGATACGGAATAGAATTCATTACTGCGTGGACGACATCTCATGTAAACGATTCAGTATCTTCTATAAGATTTGCAAAGGAATAACGAAGTTGACTCTTTCATTCTAACATTCAAGTTCAATACAGCTGTGGTTGTCAGTGATTCTGGACAAAAGATCTGTGGGTGAGCGTCTTTGAAGAATCCAAAATTTCTTTCAAAGATATATATATATATATGCATTGTGTGTGTTCTGTATTCTAATGCCAAACTGTATTTCTGATAAAGGAAAAAAAAATTAGCCAAAGTTTCGATTAAAGCCAAAATCTATGTCGTGTTATTGATATTTTCAAGGGACATTAATAGTTATTTTTTTGTGAATCTATACCTATTAAAGTTCTATGTTTATTTTCACGAGTTATTAATAATCTTGAAAACATTGTTTCAGTACTATTATGTTCGTCATGAATCTATATTGTTACGTATTACAATTTCGAAACGTCTGAAATTGAGTTAAATGATACTTTAAATTTATTATTTAAATTGTACTTTGGATTTAGCAGTTAAGTTTGTTTGTTTGGAATTAAGCACAAAGCTATGCAATGGTCTATTTGTGTTCTGCCCACCACGGGTATCGAAACCCGGATTTTAGCGTTGTAAGTCCGCGGAAATGCCGCTGTGCCATTGGGG
>NW_013666484.1:345025-351272 GCF_000517525.1 Limulus polyphemus
AACACAAACTCAATCTAACTTTAACACAAACTCTAACTTTAACATAAACTCAATCTAACTTTAACACAAACTCTAACTTTAACATAAACTCAATCTAACTTTAACACAAACTCAATCTAGCTTTAACACGAACTCAATCTAACTTTAACACAAACTCAATCTAACTTTAACACAAACTCAATCTAGCTTTAACACAAACTCAATCTAACTTTAACACAAACTCAATCTAACTTTAAGTTTGTTTGTGGATGGTGTACGATGTAAACGATAATGTGAAATGTATAACAAAGTGTTTCCGTATTTTTAAAACCAAGTTTAATGTTACATTAGCCCAAATCCAACAGATATAAATACAATAGATTTGCAGTTGAGGTGATATTTTGAGAATGGTTTCGTGTAAACATGGGGGATCAGAAACAGGTGCGTGAAAAACATGGTATATAAAGAACACGATTGAAAGAAATGATGTTATGTGGTTTCGGAAAGTAACTCGAATTTCACTTGGCTACTTGTCGCAAACTGATGTTATGTGGTTTCAGAAAGTACCGTATATTTCGGTGTATGAGACGCACTTTTTTACCCCAAAATTTGATGTCAAAATCTGCTTGCGTCCTCTACACCGAAGGTATGAATAATATATATGTATATATACGATATACACAAGCCATGTGTAAATATATTTAAATAGGCATGCATAGTTTAGTTCAATTGAATGTGTTATTTATAGCAATAGTATTTTTTTAAAAGCATAACTATTTATAATGCTCCCTAAATAATAAAAAAATAAATTACAGTGAAAGCAATGAAGATTTTGTAGGTTTTGGACCAAACTAAATAACAGTAAACCTTTTTTTGATTTACGTTATTTTCTGATTTTGATGTTTTGAGTTTTTTTATGTTTAGAACAATATATACTAATTTTTAAAGTATCAAATTGAAATTTTGTTCAATAAAAATTTTTGAAATGCGACTGTAGCTTTTTTTCCCCCAAAACTTTGTCTTCAAAATAAAGGTGCATCTTATATTCCGAAAAATACGGTAACTCGAATTTCACTTGGCTAGAAGAAATATTATAAAACAGGAACCTCTATTTTTTGGTTTTACAGTTTCATATAACAGAAGAATTTGCAAGGTACTATCTCGGGCTATATTTTTATTTAAATTAGTATATTTTGAAATTTCTATGAAATTCAACCCAAGAGTGAACTAACTGTTTCACCTGGTTGTCTTCTACTTGTTATAGGGAGCATCAATAGAAACACATTTTACTTTAAGTAATTTGCTATATTTCACAATTTAATAACTTTGTATAATATACTATTGTACAAACACAATATTTTTGTATAATTTGTATATTATGAGAGAGACTCCTACTTTTAATTCCTTTAACTACACAACAATTTCCTAAGTCTTGCAAGGTACATTATGTAATCTGAGAATAACAATTACACTGATAACGATTATCTTAAACACACAGGCTACAACTATCACATTGAATGACTTATGATACATTCAGAATATCTGTAAGCTTATCAAACGGCAAGATCTTGAAAATATCAGCACTATACTCTTTAATAACTTTAGCAGGATACACCATAAGTTTATCCTGCGAGTATTGTGTTAAAAGAATTTGAGAGTTATTTCATTAACTACGATATTTCTATATAATCACTGAGAAACAAGAACAAAAAACCTAAATTAAGAAGTGCTGATGGAAGGTGACACAGGAGTAGAAAACATAGGTTGTTTTGGATTGACGAACTATATAACTTACTGTAACTATGTTATTATCGTAAGTAACTTTAAACTTAAAGTAATAACTATAATATATTTTCTTATATTAAGTTAAATACCTTCAGTATGCAGGTGGTATGGTGGCGGGCAGATCACAGATAGCCCATTGTGTAGCTTTGTGCTTAATTACAAACAAACAAACTATTTATATCATCTTATGATATCTTTAAAAAAAAACTTTCAATGGAATTAACCCATATAAGTAACCACTTTACTAGGCCAATAATACTTATGTTAAGGCCTCTAAGCCTCGTTTTCACTGATGCTTTCTATGTAGTTTGTAGTGTTTAAGTTAAAACCCTCAAAACAAATAAACGTTTCAGACCAACGGATTAAGTTATTTTAGGCCCTAGAGACACATGACAAAACACCTTCGGTTATTTGATATCAAATAGAACTTGCTTCCTTTATCTCCTAAGATTCTAAGAAGGAAATGTGCCGACTGTTCTATGTTTTCCATCTTTGTCTCTGAAGATAGAACATTCTCATGTAGTATTAACAAACATCAAACTGCGACTGGAAAATAATAAAATAAAAATAAACAATGACACCGATAATCTGGCGTATTTTTTAAGTAGGATGTTTTCGCAATTTCAGAACGCAGCATTTTCAGAACCCCTTTTCAATTTATTCAAAGTCTGATATTAAATTCTATCAAGAAGAAAGCTACGTTAATTTGTCCGCTCATTATGTTTTAGGAGTTACAACGCTAAAAATTGGGGTTTAATCCCCGCAATAGGTACAGCACAGATAACATACTGAGTTTAACTTTGAGTTTAGAAAATATAAACGCTTTAGTAAGATATCTGATTATTTATAGTTAAGGACAAAGCGAAAAAATAGTCTACTTGTGCTATGTCCACCAAGGGTATCGAAACCCGGATTCTAGCGTTGTAAGTCTGCAGGCTTAACGATATTTATTAGTAGTTTTCTTCTTTTTTTTGCAATCGTCAGCATGACATTCAAACATGAGTAAGAAAAATATTTAATGTAATAGTCAATTGAAGTAAGCTTTAAAAGGTGAATTAGATGTTATAATTTTGTATAAATCACTCCTTTTTCATGAGTTTTTTTAACAATAATTTTATTGTTAAACGATATTTTTGTTATGTCCTAACGGTAAAAGTAAGGCAGATTTCGAGGCTAGATAGTACATTAAGAAGCTTTGCAGCTAGACAAAACAAACAGGTTTTCGTTACACCTATTGTTCATTCTTCTATGTATGTTACCTGGTGCCACGTCAGTGACGTTAATACTGCATGTATTTGACATCTGTTGTTTGTTGTTCAACCTATCTAGTACCACAATAACGAATAATTTTATATTTATAATAATGTCATCGAACATGTTACAAATACACGATATCAATAATCCTTGATATTTCATCCTGAGATTTGATTTTTCCAAAATCTTCTATAAATATTGCTCTACAAAATTTATTTATTTTAGAAACTTGTACATGTTGCAATATTACGTTACATTTTTCTATTATATTTTCCACTGTGAAAACAGAATATAGCCGAGTTCCAATCATTAAGTGAGATATTTTTCGCTTGAATATAAAGTGTATGTAACTTTCGACTTTTGAGCTTTTGTTCTTACGATTATTAAATATTCAAAAAACACATTACTCGGTGACTGATGTGAGTCATATTACAAGTTACAATATCACAAAACTAGTGTTGTGTCATATTGATAACAAAACTAACATCTTTTACCAGTACCGGATTTCTTTAGTAGCTTGTTCTAGGTTTTTAAGACACAAGGACTAATCATCTCATGAGAAATACTCTTACTCCTTAGAAGACCGTGAGCATATCAGATCTGACATCTCATTATAGAAGACTTTGATATCGTATGGATTGACAGAGATTCGGATCAAACGAAATCTGAAGAAAAGACAGATTATTTAGGTGGTTCATGTTACTTGACTCTACAACCAATGTTCACATGAAGAAAAATTACTAGAAGCAGCGAATGTTTAATAATAGCGAAATATCACGAACAGCTATGATTATAATAAACTAATATGTTAGGAAGTTGACCTTCGTTCATGCAGAGTTTGGTTTAACTATCACAGAATTTTAAAAAATCGCAAATATAGTCATGATATACATGATATACAAAGAAAATTTGTGAAACACAAGAGTAGATATTAAATCATGATAAAAGAACAGATAATATGTTCTATTTGTTTTCCGTTTCGTGGCTTAATCAGTACACTATACAAAATAGTGTTTATTGAGAACTATAATATTAAAACTATCTTTAAAAAGAATTTATAAATAATTATGTTTTTAATTATATTTGGTTCTAATGTTTTGATAATGACAAATGTATAAATTTTGTAATTTGCCTGAATCGTTCCCTCCATTTCTATAACTAATTTCCCTCTTATATTTGAATACAGTGTTCAAAGCATGTTGTTTTCTACTACAACCCGATTAAAGTAATATACAGGCAGCTCAGGAACTTAGATTGACCTGTAAATTTGTCTATAATTGGTACAGGCCAGACTGTTGCTAATTCAAACATGACCACGTGTGAAGATAACATACTGCTTATTTAGAACTTGTACAGTTACCATTTATACGAATTAACAATAATTATTTTCATTTCCAACCAGTAGAATTAACTTCATTGCTTTGAAACGAACAAGGAATATTAGAGTAATCACAACTGGAGCTGCTTTATGTAATAGCTTTCAGTAAGTTTCGTTTGATATGCTTCTACATAATTAGTATGCAAACCAAACTGTGGACATAAACCTCTGTGCATGATGGGAAATGCTACATGTCTACTAAGAAATAAACTGAATAATAGGTTTTAAGAAGATATGTAAACAAATACTCGTTAAAGAGCCAACAGTTAGTTAAAACAATACATTTAAAGTTTGTTTTTTTTACGCAACATAAAGACACATTGTACATATTGCTATTATTTCTAATAAAGTTAGCTCATAAGTATATATATATTAAAGCGGAACTGTGGAGATTTCACAATCTGTTCAGTTCATATTTCGTGCTTTCACTTGTCTTAAAACTGAAATTTGTTCTACGTTCACTTGTAAAATATTTCACTGGGAGATACTTATCGTTACCTCCCCTAACAGCATAATATACAAATTGATTATTTTAAAATTGATATTCACGTACACGTTGAAGACTCCATAGCCATTATATGGGTACTAAGTATATAACTCATTAGAATAATTTAATATGGGAATATCACCATTAAAAGTTTATTTATAACTTCTGTTATTTTAAACTCTAACTCCATTCCTCATTTTCTTTATTGAATCAAAAAAAAATCTAATCCATGAATGATAAAGGGACCGGTGCCTAAAAATTCAGTTTTTGAGGGATTTATGAGCACAAATAGTGCATCATTGAATAACGTTGTGCTTAACAAGCAAAATATGACCGTTGAAGGAAATGTAGGTGACCATTCTTAGTTGAAGGGTTTTTAAAGTTTGGATTTAGATTTGTAAAAATGATACATATCTACTAGCAAACGGCTAATTAATTTGTTTAGTATTAAAAACTACGTTAGATGTTATAAAATACCCGATTTTATTATTATTTATAGCTGTTTTCTTTCTGTCAAGCAAGTTTTGGTGCGGAACGCGCGTCTAATCTTAAAATGCAAATCAAAAATAGCCACGTTCTGATATTGTACAAAGATGATTTTACTTCCATGAGGTTTGCTTGTGTTTCAGTTTGTAGATGAAATGAAGGAATTTCGTGATCCATAAACAGATAAAACCCTGCTTTGTATATGTAGAAAGATGTATCTATTATTAGAAAAAATAAACAAAATTTCTAATATTTATCTTAAAAGTGAAGAGTTGAACCCACTACTGATACGTCCAGAAGTGCGCAATTCTACCCACTATTGATAAATTAACATGTATCTAGTCCAGAAGTACGCAATTGTACCCACTATTCATAAATTAACATGTATCTAGTCCAGAAGTATGCAATTGTACCCACTATTCATAAATTAACATGTATCTAGTATCAAGTCCAGAAGTGCGCAATTGTACCCACTATTGATAAATTAACATGTATCTAGTCCAGAAGTGCGCAATTCTACCCACTATTGATAAATTAACATGTATCTAGTCCTTAAGTGCGCAATTCTACCCACTATTGATAAATTAACATGTATCTAATAATGGCTGGAGACGGCTTGAATGGGTAATGAAGAAAAACTTTAATATAACAGCAAATGTACAACGTTTCGACAAGGTTTTGTTATCATCAGGTACAAGTAATTTACACTGACACGGCTATATATATATACAGTATTGAACAAAGAAGTCACATGACCGAAACTGTTGTGAAACTTAGAAGAGGCATCTAGGCACCCCGGGGTGTTGGTTTAGAGTAGGGTTGTTCTGTTCAATTAAGATGGATTCCTTGATTTTTCGTTTGTTTATGTTGGGTTCTTT
>NW_013666484.1:352176-355801 GCF_000517525.1 Limulus polyphemus
AAATTAACATGTATCTAGCATCTAGTCCAGAAGTGCGCAATTGTACCCACTATTGATAAATTAACATGTATCTAGTCCAGAAGTGCGCAATTGTACCCACTATTGATAAATTAACATGTATCTAGTCCAGAAGTGCGCAACTGTACCCACTATTGATAAATTAACATGTATTTAGTCCAGAAGTGCGCACTTGTACCCATTATTGATAAATTAACATGTATCTAGCATCTAGTCCAGAAGTGCACAATTGTACCCACTATTGATAAATTAACATGTATCTAGTCCAGAAGTGCGCAACTGTACCCACTATTGATAAATTAACATGTATTTAGTATCTAGTCCAGAAGTGCGCAAATCTACCCACTACTGATAAATTAATACATTTTTAATAACTGTTTCAGAACTGTACCCACAATTGATAAATTAACATATTTCTAGTATCTGTTCCGGGTATGTGCAATTGTTGTTCAGTGCAATTAATTAATATTTGTATCTGTCTCACTTAATTGACAATTTTAAGTTATTGTTTGTTTGAGGGCAAATCCACATTGAGCTATCTGCATTGTATACTCTGGATTTCAACGTTATAAGTCTGTAAACTTACTCCTGGCCCAAGGGGGGACCAATTTCTTGATTGTTCTTTGAAGGAATAACATTGATTAAAGGAACTTTAATTGGTCAGGTATTTCATTTTCAAAATGGATATTTAAACAACATTTCATCTACCTTTTAACAATGTAGAAATTAATTATTATGGTCAAAAACTTTCAAATGTCTCTGTCTAACAAGCATAAAAAAGCACGCCAAAATGCTTATTCTAATAGCCTTTAGAGATTTAAAAAAAAAGACGTCCATGGAGTAATAGCTGCTGTGATCTAGCAACCGGAAAATCTTAAGAATCTCATATTTTAGGCTGGACAAACATCTGGGAATTCTATTATTTCAGTAACATTCGTGAGAACTAAGAACGTTAGTTCACAGCATCCGTAACTGATGGATTTAAAGTAATTTGTACGCTTGTATTCACCAATCATTGGAAAATGTAATCATTAGTATGATGTCTGAGCATCTCACGTGGTAACATTTTTTGAAACGTACAAGATAATGATTTGAAACAGTTGAAACAATGTCTTCTGATCCTAAGGTATATACATTCTGTTGAGTAAACTCATTCTCTGGATTACTCTATACTTGTTAAACATACATCATTCTTCTTATGATTTGATTATTTTCTTCTTTACTGAGTTTTTGCTCTACAGTAGCTATCTATCTAGCTGCTTTACATATAATTTACATCTGTCATTTCTCTGTACGCTGCTTTTTCACACAAATAAATCAATACTAACGTTTAGCGAGTCGAGAGTTTTATGAAGCTAGAATTACCTTCCACGCCCTGCTGTTACACTTAATAATCACACAATCCACTAACACCCTTTAAATGCATATAGTTGTAACGATATTGCATTAACCATGTAAACAATAAAGAGCAAATAAAATAACTCAATGTATGGTCATTTTTAAATGAATTATTCAGTCTGCATTGATGTCTTTGGACCCTTTTCATAAAAGAGCGACATTTCGAGCACCCTACTATAAAACATAATACGAAAAAGCAATCACTGTAAATTGAAATATTTTATATATAAAAAGACCAAAACCCTGTTTTACGATAACGCTGATCACCCCACTCTGTTTCTTTTTACTCAAATCGTGCAACTGATGGTCCATTCCTTCCTTTCTATGCAAATCGTGCAACTTATGGTCCATTCCTTCCTTTTTATGCAAATCATGCAACTGATGGTCCATTCCTTCCTCTTTATGCAAATCGTGCAACTTGTGGTCCATTCCTTCCTTTTTATGCAAATAGTACAAGTGATGGTCCATTCCTTCCTTTTCATGCAAATAGTACAAGTGATGGTCCATTCCTTCCTTTTTCTGCAAATAGTACAAGTGATGGTCCATTCCTTCCTTTTTTTGCAAATAGTATAAGTGATGGTCCATTCCTTCCTTTTTTTGCAAATAGTACAAGTTATGGTCCGTCATGTGATCTGAAGCTCATATGACTCTTCGTTTACCCTACACTTGTAAGTGAAGATTTAGTAGACGTTGTTTTCATTTATTCCCATTTAGTTAACTTTATTAAGGATTAGGGCTACAATGAACAGTAAGAGCAGCCTGACATCGAGGTTACGTGTTTAAAATCAAAGTGTTGATGAATTATTTTGGTATCCTTGTTCCCAGGACATCTTGTCTGGAGTCACCTGGCGGAATGTTGCACCACTTCTCATGTTTGTTCTTTTTTTATATTCATGTTGCTACTTGTTTCAGTTACAATGAAATGGGGCCAAGTTTTACCAAATGTTTCCTTTACATTACACCTCAACAGAGTTTGTTTTTTAAATATAACTTCTGTTTTAGATATAATATCTTTATAAGCTACCAATATAGAGCGAAGCTAAAAATCAACTCGGTAAAGCGTATAGATAATTATATATATACCTATTTTATGTTCTTACTTATAAAATTAGAATGTATCTTTTCATCAGTTGGGTACCTTCACTATTAATGATATATTGGCAGTAAATCCAGTAATGTAAAGTGTTTTAATTAGCTGTCACGTACGGGATGTTTATATTTTACCAAACTATTTATCTATTTTCGTTCTTATACATGAAGTTATGAAACAAAAAACAAACAAACGGATCTATGCGCACAAAGCTACACGGTAAATCCAGTAATGTAAGGTGTTTTAATTAGCTGTCACGTACGGGATGTTTATATTTTACCAAACTATTTACCTATTTTCGTTATTATACATGCATAGATCCGTTTGTTTGTTTTTTGTTTCATAACTTGGCACAAAGCTACACGGAGCGCGAAATGTTAATCCATGGATTCGATAGTTGTATAAACAGATAAACAATCCGGTACAAACGAAAATGTATGGATGGATAAACCTACAAAGAAATGGTGTACGGTGACGTAAGATCTATCCGTTTTGTCACGTTTCTTTGACATTAGTCTGTTTTGAAACCAATTCTTATTAGAAATAACAGATGGCGCCACACATCAAGAACACATATTACCTTACATGGAAAATTAGTAGGTAAACTTCTTATACTAAGATATTAAATAGTTGGTTAATACGTGATAACTTCCATTTGATCAATCTGCTCACGTATGAGTCTCGATACTGCCGAAACATTAAATATACTATGCTCAGATCATCAAAATAAGCACGTTTTCCTTACACTTGGCATATAATATATTTCTACCATGTCTTCGGTTGTGGAAGATGAATCACAAAAGTAACACCATAGATACTATGAGGCTCATACATACACATGATGTGACCAAGGACATTCCAAAAATAATAGCAAGTAACATACTTTCAGACTAAAAATTAATAGCAAGTAACATACTTTCAGACTAAAAAATAATAGCAAGTAACATACTTTAAGACTAAAAAATAATACCTCATAGAACAGGATAAAGCTACTTTTATTAAGAATAAAGCAGTTGCTTTGTTATTACTCAAAAAAATCTGATACAGTTTGTTTGTTTGTTTTGAATTTCGCGCAAAGCTACACGAGGGCTATCTGCGTTAGCCGTCCCTAATTTAGCA
>NW_013666484.1:356627-360499 GCF_000517525.1 Limulus polyphemus
TAGTCATCCCCAACCACCACCAACTCTTGGGCTACTCTTTTACCAAACGAATAGTGAGATTGACCGTAACGTTATAACGCCTCCAGGGCTGAAAGGGCGAGCATGTTTGGTGTGACGGGGATTAGAACCCGCGATCCGCAGATTACGAGTCGGGCCATCTGATACAGAGTGGTATGCGTTGTTTCAATATTTTATTGCATTCCTTCACTCAAAATCAGAGCTTAAAACTTGAAAGTGAAAAACTTTTCATGAAAAAACGAGCAAATTATTTTGTTGCTTCACATCACGATTACATTACAGAAGACATAATTAACTTATTACAAACTGTATGTGCGTTTATTGTATGGAAAAGGAATCTCGTTACTTTAGTCAATTTTTAGTAGCTCTAAAATCAGTGTACTTTTGTAAGTACTTACAAAAATAAATAATAATTACAACCCAAAAGATGTTACATAAACGTTGAGATGTTGGGGGGAAAAAAAAGAGGAGAAAAAACAAAAAGTATTATTGTGCAATTCTGACAGCCTGGCGTGTCATTATCATTCTATTATTAAACTTTTTTCGTCCCCAACTATTCTCTGTACCCACCAACCTGTATTACTTTGCAGTATATTGCAAAGAAAAAATTATGGAATTACAATGCTCTATCGCGTTGAAGTTTCGGCCTTTTCCTCAGTTAACGCATATTCTGCGACGTTAATCTTCATAGTAACGTTTGTCATATCAGCTGTCAACCTTACTGTGTTGTAAAGCATAGGTGAAGGGTAATATAACATTCTTTCTATGTATAGCTTATTTTTCTTCCTTTTTAGCGGCGCACGAGTAAGAAACTGAAAAACCCTTATAACAAAGGATGTCAACCATCAAGAGTATTTCACAAGTTTAAGCTGAAAACTGAAAAAAAAAAGTGACGTAAATATGCTCTCCTTTTGAAAATGTCTCTTGATTTGTTTGTTTTAAACGCAAGGCAGCACAATGGGCTATTTTCACTGTGCCCTCCACAGGGATCGAATTTTCGCGTTATAAGCCCTCAAGGTTTTCGGTGAGCCAATAAGGGGCATGGACGTTGGTCTAGCTAGTTATTAGTTAATATTATGTTGAAATCCGAAACGTTTATCATTAAGACTTCTAGTTTCAAAACAATTTATTAAAACACGTAAGATGGTACATGGAATTGACATGGGCTGGTTTCTACGACGATCGACTTGCAATCTGCAGGTCGTAGGTTACGATTATCATCTAACATGCTCGCACTTTCAGCCGTGAGGCGTTATAAAGTGACTGCCAATCCCACTGTTCAATAAGAGTAGCCTAAGTTGACAGTTGGTGGTGTTGACTAGCTGCGTTCTCTCTAATCTCTCATTTAAATTAAAGACGGCTAACGCAGATAGCCCTCGAGTTGATTTGCGCGAAATTTAACAAAGAAACTGTTGGTATTGCAATTTAAAACTGCTAAATATATATTTGTGTTTATATCTGTGGACACGTGTTATTATAATCTCCCCAAATCCAAAATGAAAGGAATAAGATGGAACAACTTCTTCATAACTCAAGAGAAGATACAAATAAAACCAAGTTTCAAACGTCACTATCACATTATATAATACAGAAGTAATACTTGAGGTAATTACTTCTCTAGGCCTAACACTCGTATCAGTTTAATCTGTCAACAAACTCTAGAATACAAAATGTTGGCACAGACATAAAGTATTAACTGATCTGAAAACTAAACGTCTTTGACATGACATCGGGTATTGAGGTAGGAAACCATGTGTCAAAAGTATAATATAATCTTACCAGGAATTTTATTAAGAAAATAATCCAATGATATTGATTATTATTTCTATGGAGTTTCACTTGTAAGGCGAGATGTGTGAAAGTTCCAATATTATTCATATTTACCAATAACATATACAATAAATCAATGAAGATTTCCTCTGGAGCTTTAGTGACTAAAAGAGCGCCAAGTGAGATTGAAGATATTAAACCGCCGGTTGAATTATAACGAAGAAGGTTTTTTGTCTTAAATTTTTTGCGTGAATCTAAGTGGTTTTTCTTTTATTTTAGTTTCGGAATTCTTGCGCAAAGCTACATAAAGAGGTAACTGCGCTTAGCCATCCCTAGTTTTGAATTGATATAGTATAGGAAAGGCTCGTATAAGTCCTACTCCTACTTAGTTTTATTCATAGTTTTCATATGTGGTTTACCTAACAAAATTTACAGCTTCTACTAAACGTGAAATAAGAATTAAGGTTAACAGGTGAAACTACTATCATGTGGCAGAAACATGCTAGTGTAAAGTTTAGTTTACTTGGTTTATCCGTAGTTTGGTTATTTGTTACAAGATCTTGAAACTCAAACTAAGATCAACAGTCAATGAAACTGTGCATCAGGCTGTAGTACTGGGGTTATTCTATTTCCTTTTGCTATTATTATATTATGGGCGGTAGGGTAAATGTACTGCAATATATTAGAAAATCAACATAATATTGGATTGGACTATCTTTTCCTGCGATGATATCCTGAACTTGGCATAGCTCTATCTCTTCATTTTGCCGAAATATGTATTTTTCAAGTATTGCCCAGTTGTAAATAACGTGATCCTTTGGTTCTCAGAAGACGACAAAGGATTATGGTAACAAATGAAGCTTTTAAGTTCGTCTCACAAATGCTCATTTCTGTAACTGGGCTAGCCAAGGAAGTGTTTTGAAGCCGATTCATGATTTTTGAATCAATTTCGTAAAATTAGACGATATTGGAGGAGTCCTTGATCATTTCTGTATAGAAATGAACCATTATAGGACGGACGTTGTCTTTAAAAATGTCTAGGTATATTCTGGATATTCACCACACTTGTAAAGGAATCGAATGACCTAACTTCTTGCAAGAGAAAAATCCTCAATATACCATATCCAGCAAATTGTACGATCGGTACACCACAAGAAGAGCAAGTGTCTTTTTAGGGCTCTCTATATTTTACTCTTCTCTAATTATGTAGAAGGATGATATGCACCTCATCAAAGTATACCACGAGCTTCCATTTATATATTTATTGTTCACAGTATGCACTCAAAGCATCATGGGATCTATCATTTTTTGGATATATCTGGCATGACGGGTTTTGGCATTTTTTATGTAATTTGCATAACACACATGGAAATAGGCAGGTAGTTTTGTCACTATTAAAACAATCGGTGAATTGAGAAACAGCCTTTTGTACTTTTCAAGCCTTTTTTTAATTATCCATTCTCTCAATCAGTCACCAGTAGATTGATACTATAATTTTGAATACGTATTAACGTATTAAACACTGTTAAACAGACTCGGATGTAACTGAATAGCTGTCTTAATTAAGCCTTTGGTAACAAAGCTCCTGATGAACGAGTATCAACTATAATTCCCCCGTGAAAGCCGGAGGAATTCTTGCTCTTATTAGTTGTCTTGCAGATTAACCATATTATCACCAAATCTCTAAATTCCTATATATATAATAATCCTTTAAACAAGTAGATAAAAAAACACCTTCATTTAAACACTTTAATTGCCCAAGCTGACTTCAACGAGAGTTTAATCGCCCTAGTTATAGTATTTTATTATTTTATTTATTTTGTAAGGAGGGAGGTTGTCAGTGACATATATTAAAAATATTAAGGTGGTTTCATTTCATTTCTACTTTAGGAATTATAAGAACTTTTAAGGGTAACTGCTATCCCATAAATGGCTGAAAGGCAGTAAGAGTTCAGACTTTATGGGTGTAAGCACTCAACTCTATACCCTAATTGATTTTCCATGATTATTGGCTAGTTTGGATTTTGTCTGGTAGATGGGATATCCCCAACGCATTTGGGAGATATTACCACAGACAATATCCG
>NW_013666484.1:361391-368339 GCF_000517525.1 Limulus polyphemus
ATATATGTCAATTAGACCAACAGATGAAAAATTAAGTTTAATCGATATATGTCAATTAGACCAACAGATGAAAAATTAAGTTTAATCGATATATGTCAATTAGACCAACAGATGAAATAATGCCGTCTAATCTTCTTAATTCTTCGAATATCTACATATACTTGGCGAAATGTGTACATTAAAGAAACTCTATGCATCAGAAGATTGAAACCTAAGTTTAATGGAAGCTCTTACACTCATCTACGTTAAAGATCAGCTTACCAGACGAGGAACGTGAGTCAGTAAGAATCACAAATTGATGAACGTGGCCAGATCAGATTTATTGCCAGATGTGAATCCTAACAAGCATATGGGGTCCATCCTTGACAGTTCCCTGTGAAAGCATCCCAAACAGGAGTGTGGTGCGATCCTATGTTAGATCTTGTAAAGAATGATATATAACCGTCTTTCTACCTTAACTACTATAAACGGCAGATCCAATGACTAGTAATTGTAATCTTCTACACTTATCTAATATTTGTTTATTTAATAAAACTGCATTCGTTTTGGTAATGTTGTCTATTTACTTAGTGGTAGGGTGTGTACATCACTTCCAGCATTCAGCATTGAATTACATTCTAGGCTGGACTTTCGCTTTTATAAATATTCAAAGTTAAAAGTATATTCAATGCAAGTACAATGCTTGTGTTTTCCAAGATACCAGGAGGTATGTCCATATTTCATTACATTCTATCAAGTATAGTGGTTTTGAAACTAACGTAATACATAATAAGTCACTCTTTACATATCACTTAGGTGTTTGAATGATCAGAAACATACATATCACTTAGGTGTCTGAATGATCAGAAACATACATATCACTTAGGTGTCTGAATGATCAGAAACATACATATCATCCCATATACAGAATCATTTCATGAGACGTTATTTTTTTTACAGGTGGTCACGATTATTATACCTGTTTCCTAATTTTATATCTAAGCTCTCTTTTTTCCATGAACAAAATGTACAAGCCAGTAAAAACAAAATACATTGGACATCGTAAACGCTGCTGCTCAGTTTGAGTAAAGAATAAATATAAAAGTGTTACAGTTTTTGTGAGTATCGTAGTATGCTCTTTACAAGAGCAAAAGTGATGGATAGAGGCATTAAGATTCAGCAGATACCATCTGTTACTGTTTTAAAATTGATTACTCCATTCACAAGAGCTGCTGTTTAGTCGTTTGTTGACAAGAAGAAACAAACACGGAAGCTTAGTTATTTGCCGTTAAGTAAAAAAAAATATTTTTTTTTCAACGAAATTATCTTTATTTGCAAAGAAGCCATTAAATATTTTGGGTACATTAGATTATGATAATTGCAATTTAAATTTTTAACTGATAATATATTTCTGGGATAGTATGTTTGCTGAGTATTATAGATAATGGTTAGATCATTTACTTATGTAAGTTGAAGGTAGTGGTTCTTTCATCAACTGTGTGAAGTTTAGTGAAAAGAAATCAGAAGTTCAGCATATTTTTGGATTTCCAGCATTTTCTGAGCTAGACTGCTTACAAGTGTCGTTATTTCTGAGATAAACGAAGTGTCATTTTAGCAGGTGGATGATCAAAGATTATGGAATACAAAACAACAGCCACTGCTGCTCGAGACATCACAGTTCTCGAGCAAAGACTTTTACCTGCATACACCAGTGACCAGCTTACAAAACTAAGAGTGACAAACGTACCAGATAAATAGTGCCCAACTTAAGAAACAGGGAGTGACTAACTAAACAAGGAGTAACAAGGTTATGAGATACAAAATGACCAGCTTACAGGACAGGGTTTCCTGCCTATTCAGGTCAAGTCACAAAAAGATAGTTGGAAGATCAGGAGTAACATACAGTACGGTTATCTGGATCACCCCTGATATTAGCTCACCCCACTCCTTAAGGATGTACGTAGAAACTGGGTACAAAATGATACAAGCCTTTAGGCAATAGCTCTTGTCACATGTACCCTTAACCAATTAAGAGGGGTATCACATGTTTTACAGCTCTCGATATTTGGTAAACAGTAAGGCCCCAAAAAGGCACGCACAACATTTCTACGATAACTAGTCACAAAAAATGAACTGAAAGTTAATAGGCAGTTTTCATATATCTCAAGGAACAATTTAGTGAGAACTGACAATAAGTTATTATAGGATCTTCAAAAAGCTAAGCGGGTTAATATACATGGCGTAATCAGTACACCACTAAATTTCTTTGTAATCCAGAGCAAATGATATTGCATATAATTCAGAGTAAGTACAGAATCTACAGAGGGGATAATGTAAGCAACTACAGAACTGCATCAAAACTTGGTTGCTCACAAAGTCACCAAATATTGAACCATACTTAAAATTAGATAGTGAATAATCACTGAAAAAGCATTTGTTGAAGATAATTCAGTATCTTCTGGTAGTTTAATAAAAGACCAAATGGTGGTATGGACTGATAATCAGATTTAGTAACAATCCAATGTTAAATATAACTCCATTAACTTTGCCTGGATCTGAAGACCAATGTAGGAATTTTGCAAAAATCATTGGCCATCAAGACATGAAGAGATATTGTATGGTAGGTTGCTGTGGCAGTGATCAGAGCTTTGCACTATACTATAAAAAAGTTGGAAATGTCTGAGTTGAAATGCAGTTTCATAAGCACTGTGTACAAACTCTGGATTGAAGAAGTGAGGAAAGCCCCAGAGTAGAGCTAAAGTCACTGATGATGCACAAGACTCAACACTTTCAATGCATAGTTCCTCATCAAATTATAGACCAACAATCCAAAGCCCAGATGACATCAAGTGAGGGCACAATATATCTTGAATATAAAAGACATATTTGATCCCCAAGAGGTATAAGAGATTAGAGGAAGGATATTCACAGCTTTTGTTCATTTCACTTTAAGCTGTTTTATATGTTGAATAAGTCAGCTTATTGTCAAACAGAAATCCTAGGAACCTTGTTTCAGTCAAAACATGAACTTATACAGCACCCAGATGGAGCCCAGGACCAGGATCAACTCTAATGCTGGCAGAAATACATGTAAATAGTTTTTGATGATGAATATTTGAAACTGTTGCAGTGCTCCATTTGCATAACTTAAAAAGAGCAAGTTGAAGCTGCTACTCAATGTTTCTCATATTTGATGACTTTCAAAAATGTTTTTTGAAATGTAGGAGAAAGAAGTTCATTGGTGGTATTTATCTTAAAAATAAGAAGTGTGGCATTTGAAACACAGCCATGTAGAGAGGATCGGAAAATTGCTGATCCACTGCAAATCCACAATCGCCTCTCTGCCTAAACATTCATGATGAAAAAGTTAACTGATCCCATAGCCTATATGAGTGGAAGTCCTGTAATATACCAAACCTTCATGTGGTGTCGTTAATCTTCTCAATGTAAAAATGATAGAAACAAAAAGATTCCTTCTGAGAAAGCCTTTCCTAATTGGCGTGTCTTTTCGAATCAAGTGGTTTATTGTCGATTGTTGCCAATGGAAGCCACGCTAGATGGTGGACAGGATGTTGTTTTATTCAAGGAGTCAAACAAGACAAGCATTAACCATACTGCTCAGAAGATTGCATAAACAGATAGTTAAAACAATAAATATATAATTATAAGGAATTTTAAGGTCCTTCTCGGGATTAACAAAAGGATGACAATAACCTGATGTAATAACGCTGAAAATTCTTACTCCTTCCAAATTTGTTTAAACAGAACTTGAAGAAGCTCAAAGGGGATATAAGAGAGATAGCACAGCTTTCCACTCCAGTTGGTGTATTCCCAGACCGATATAGAGGAAGTTTAAGTTCACCATAAAAAATGATCGATTCTTTTGACCTCTGTTTTGATAGTCAATAACGTGCAAAAATAAGTTTAAGTGTTTAAGTGGTAGGAGAAGCACTGACCAATAAGATTAGTAATTCCTTTGTAAATAAGCAATTTTGTGGCAACTAGGTTGCTAAATTTAAAAGGAGCTTGAATGTATGTTTCTTATTCCCTTACAAATCTTGATCCAAGCAGCACTGAAAATGTTGGTGGAAGAGATGCTTAAAGTGAATTTAATCCATGATCCCCTCTGGCTATAGTATATGATATTCCAGGCACAGATATAAACCTACTGAAAGACTATGCAGTTGTTAAAAGTAAATTACTGTGGAAGACATCCAAGGCTGACTTCTGAGCCATCCATGCTTTTGGCAGTCACTACAAAAAATGATGGTGGGTTGATGGCAGCAGAATCAAGCTCTGAAAGATTGGTGAAATATGGCCAATTGACCTTCTCGAGCTTCCACTGATGCATACAAGTTGGGTGTTTTTGACTACAACCAATCTCCTCACTGCCTCAAGAATCATAATTCACCTCCCATGAGAAAGAGGAGGGAAGAGAATGTGAGCAAATGAACAAATCAATAGCAGTAAATGTTTGACTAAGTATGTAAATAAACATATCCTCCAGTACTGATGAGTGAAATATTGTTATCAAAAGAATATGCCCCGCAGATTGACCCCTCCCATTAACATCTCCAGTATGGTACATTAGTGTGTCTACCTATGTCTCCCAGAATAATGGATAGAGATGACAGCAACTATTCAATAAGATCATCAAGGTCCTCTTGCTCGAAATCCTCTGGTGAAGGCAAGTAAAGTGATAATAATGTGAAGGTATGACATGTAGATATGTATGGCAATGGTCTACAGGGATGTAATGAGTTGTCAACTTTACTACTACCTTATGAGCTTAACTTTCACACAACATGCATTTTTTGTGTAATGAATGTTGTGAATGGTTACAGTATTGGCCTGTTTCAATAAAATATCCTGAAGGAAATATTCATAGGATGTTAATTATCTCATTAGACTCCAAACCTCAACACTTTAAGTTTATCAGTATGACCATTTTAATCTAGATTTTGAGGAAATATAGGTAAGAAACTTTTCTGCTTTGGTGTTGAGAATTTTATATTTTTTATTGTGGTCAAGAAACAGGTCTCCATCAAAATAGCTGGTAGATAGTAGCAAGATAAAGACCAAATAGCAGGACCTGATTGTTCACTGACGTTGGTGGTAGGAACAGATATGAGCATAGAAGTAGACTGATCCATCCAGTTGTCTATTTATGGTAATAAATTGCTAAAATTGTTGGAGAAATTGAGAGATATAACAGCACTCCCATAGTAGCAAATGAATAAAAATTTAGCAGCATGTTATTGTTTTAGAAAAGCCGTCTCAATCTTCCTTGGTTCAGGGTGTGTAAGGTTTTCTATGGATCTTAATCCGCTGTACTTACTTCTTCTCAATCCACTTGGCAAGGATCTAGAATGAGGGGGTCCAAAGTAGTTGGTACAGAATGGCTCTTTCTGACACTGCATTTTACCATGGCCTTGCTATTGTAACAAACAAAGGGCCACGACAAGATGTTTTAGAATGATCAATCTGTTAACAGTGGAAGTAGCAGAGAGAGATTTAAGACATAAGGTAAAACTTTGCATCTAAATTAGCATGATCATTTACTCCATTGTGTATAAAGTATGAAATATGAGTGAGGTACAGGTATTAAAACTAATGACTATACATAAACACCTGAAAGTATGTGGAACACTTAGTATCCACTAAAAAGAAACATGATTTAGTACAACTAACTAAGGATTCCAAAAAGGAGATATACAAGGGGTTGACAGTGCAGCAATGTGGGTATTATAAATGAACACCAGTATTAAATATATTAAACAAATACAGACACTTGCTTGACTCTAGCTACAACGTTGAGCTAATTAACCCTAAGAGGGCTACCTCAGGGCCTCCTGTTTTCAGGATTTCCAGGTCAAAATGGTTGGTAGAAGTGGCCTAAGCATGCAATTCAGATACCACTCAACCACAAGGACCCTCTACTACCCTTCATGGATTGCCATATATGGGTGAAAGTTTTGGGTCCACAGAAGGTAAATTATACAGGCAAAATACTCCCTCAAAGATCTCCTCATGACATATAAGAATTCACGTTGAGGAAAAACACAATAGTAATTTATTGATAAGACATTTCAAGGAAAGTAAAAACACAAACACACGTATATATATTTAGATACAATTAATATTGTTAATTGTCAGATGTCACTTTATTATTAATCATAGAAGTTTAGGTTTATTCCAATTTCTTTATATTACAGGGCTGTACAATGGGCTTTACAATACTGATACAAAAACTCGTTCTATCTGAAAATAATACAAACTTCCAAATTAAGGAATATAGCTTACAACATTGCATCTTTACTACTAGGTGAGTGCGTAATTTAACTTCTTTTTTTTTAAGTGTAAGGAATGATTTGAATCATTTGTTTGTTTGAATTTATGCACAAAGCTATACAATGGGATATCTGTGCTCTGCCCACCACGGGTATCGAAACCCGGTTGTTAGCGTTGTAAGTCCGCAGACATACCGCTGTGCCACAGGGGGGGCGATTGATTATAACCTTAGAAACTGGGAAGGTGCACAGATACCCCATTGTTAAGCTTCTTTGTTTCCTAGCATAGCGTTTCTTTTGTTGTGAATTGCAACTATAAACAGGATCCCTAGGTAATAAAATATTGATAATTTCCTATTTTTCCACAATAAAAATAAACCCATTAAACTCTATTGACAATGGCAACTTTTCTTGTTTTCACTTTGATTTTAAATATTTTATTATCTGGGTTATAAAGCTAACATAATCTAATATAAATAGTGACATAAAGATCAAGAGTATGAAGACCAGCAAAGAGGACGTAATGATAAAAGGAAAGCTGCGAAACGTTGTCCTAGCAAATAAAACATCGAGAAACTGAAGACCAGCAAAGAGGACGTAATGATAAAAGGAAAGCTGCGAAACGTTGTCCTAGCAAATAAAACATCGAGAAACTGAAGACCAGCAAAGAGGGCGTAGT
>NW_013666484.1:369322-373482 GCF_000517525.1 Limulus polyphemus
AATAAAAGGAAAGCTGCGAAACGTTGTCCTAGCAAATAAAACGTCGAGAAACTGAAGACCAGCAAAGAGGACGTAGTGATAAAAGGAAAGCTGCGAAACGTTGTCCTAGCAAATAAAACGTCGAGAAACTGTGCACAGTAGTTATCTTGACGTGTTGATTTATATTTAAAACTAAAATAAGTTTACTGGAAATATTATCAAATTAACGTCAATATTATATTATTCCTAGAGTCAGTTATTGATTTATATTTTTCTATCAAAATCGTACGAACAGTCTAAGTTAGGAATCCATTTATTTAAACTTATTCTTTCGAAAACCTCTGACTTATATGGCGAAACATGTTAAAGTATACTAAGTTGCTTAAATACTCATCTGATAAGGAGCGCTATATCATTTGTCCTTGCCTGACAAAAATCTGTTTATTTACTCATCCCGAAAAATAAAAACTCTAAAAAACGTTTCGTTTTTTTCATATAGTAAAACTATGAATTAAACTTAAGATATTATAAAATCATAAATCATTATATTAGGTCTAAAAATATCGTTAACAGGGAGAGCACTCACCTGATTATTCAATGCATTTTAACCACTAAAGTTTTTTTCTTGTGTATTGATCTATGACATTCTGCACTTAATACCAGAGCTCATCAGGCTAGCTGGGATATAACATAAAACGTCTTATTGTGAACAACGAACTGTAATGTAGTGTTTCGTCGTTAGTTAAGGTGTTCTGAAATTTATGAACACTGCCCAAAAGAAATATTTACAATGAGTACGTATTAAACATTAGTTGGATGACTAATACAATTTACTTTTTACCAAGTTCAGAGAATCTTAACTTAAACAAAAGTGGCAAAATTAAGTTCATTTCAGTTTCTAAATTTAAACACAAATTTATGGTTTATAATGTGTCTGTGAAAAGGAACCAGTAACACTTTTCCGAAGTTTTGTTTTTAATTACTCTATTATAACTTGCAAAAAATAAAACATCGGATGATAGTCCGTATGTAAAATTCAATCAATGTTCAATAAAGATTTTTCTCCAAAGGGATGATAGTCCGTATGTAAAATTCAATCAATGTTCAATAAAGATTTTTCTCCAAAGGGATGATAGTCCGTATGTAAAATTCAATCAATGTTCAATAAAGATTTTTCTCCAAAGAAAACGATCTATTTGTTTTACTAAACTTGTTCATTATAATAATGACAAATATTTCTCCATAGTTTTTCTTTAAGGATTCGATTACTTTGGACAAAAATCTTTATATAACATTGAACGAATTTTACATACGGACTATCATCCCTTTGGAGAAAAATCTTTATTGAACATTGATTGAATTTTACATACGGACTATCATCCCTTTATGGAGTTTATAACCAGCCTTAAACTACTTGTATTTTTGCATTAATAATAAAACTCTTAAGGTTATCTGCCACCGTATTTAATTTTGAATTGCTTATCAAAGGAAAAAAAAGCGACTAGTAAGCTCCCCACTACTCACCATCCATGCTAAGGGATTGACTGTTACTCCTATTCTGCACCAAAACCTTAAAGTGCGAGGAACAACTTGTGGTAGTACACAGACATCTAACATGATTCACCACCTTCGCCCCCCCCCAGTGGCACAGCGGTATGTCTGCGGACTTACAACGCTAAAAACCGGGTTTCGATGCCTGTGGTGGGCAGAGCACAGGTAGCCCATTGTGTAGCTTTGTGCTTAATTACAAATAAACAAATTTCTTTATATTTTCCACTTATTCACGATATACTTGTTTTTTTATCATTTTAATATAATTCTTGAGATGAACATCTGAAATTTAACAAGTTAATATGTCGCTTCAAGTATTTACCTTTATTGATCATTATTCTAGGTGCTCTTTGCTTATATCTTAATTACTATAAACGAATCTCGCATTGTATTCGGTAGTAAATGTTCTTTATCAAGACAATCATAATCTCAAGTTTTACTGCCTGAAAACAGTCAGTTTACAGAACACCTAACCATTCTCCAACATGTTAACAAACATGATTGATTCTATCTAAATCTTCAACCTAAAATAACCAAATTGTTTACACGCCATTTACTACTAGTAGAATCTACATATTACATCACATTTGGTAATTTTATTTCTAGCTTTTTACAGAACTTAGTCTAAAGAATGACCAAAAGTTGGGTGAAATCAGTCATTTTATACAAAAAATATATGGATAACCTTCAGCAATTAGTAGTATTGGGCCGGGAGTTTGCGTTTCGATGTTGGACAATCTTGAGTAATTGGGCCAGGCGTTTGCGTTTTGCTGTTGTAGATATGCACTCTGCAGTTTGGAGCCGCATGTGCATTATAAGAGTGACAGGCAAGTCCATGTTTTCCAGAACTGGCCATGGATACTATTGATGATCTGCCCTCCCTCTAGTCTATACGTCCAAAATGACATAAAACTATATTGAGATAGTTTTACGTGGCTATGCATAAAAAGTAGGATAAATTGTAATATTTACAATATTTTTGTATAATTTTTGCGACTCATGTTATTAGGAGCCCTGTAACCAACAAAATGAAGGAACCCCAAACAATATGGTGTTTATATACTCTACAAAACAATTTATTTAAAAAGCAGATGGAGTAAGATCCCATAAATAACATAGATAAATATAGGGTTAAAATTTTTTGATCAAAACTAGAACCTAATTTAGGGAGATTTTACAAGATAAATAACTGGTTGAGGACTCTATAGCCACCAGAGTCCACAGGGGGATTGAGGGGCGGGCATTTTAGACTTTTAATAATGTTTTGAAATATTAATATTAATAAATATGATCATAATATAACAAAAACAGGACCACTAACAAGTATACAGAATTAGCCTAAACAAAGCGGTGACTAAGTATACAGGATTAGTCTAAACAAAATGGTGACTAAGAATACAGGATTAGTCTAAACAAAATGGTGACTAAGTTTACAGGATTAGTCTAAAAAACGGTGATTAAGTATACAGGATTAGTCTAAAAAACGGTGATTAAGTATACAGGATTAGTCTAAAAAACGGTGACTAATAATAGAGGATTAGTCTAACCAAAACGGTGATTAAGTAAACAGGATTAGTCTAAATAAAACGGTGATTAGGTATACAGGATTAGTCTAAACAAATCGATGACTAATAATAGAGGATTAGTCTAAAAAACGGTGATTAAGTAAACATGATTAGTCTAACCAAAACGGTGATTAAGTATACAAAATTAGTCTAAACAAAACGATGACTAATAATAGAGGATTAGTCTAAAAAACGGTGATCAAGTAAACAGGATTAGTCTAAACAAAACGATGGCTAAGTATACAGGATTAGTCTAAACAAAACGGTAACTTTAGCGCTACTTTCTTTTTTCCGGGATAACTACAAAATAACTTTGATGTTTGTATATCAGCATCCTGTTGTATTTCGTTTTGTGTCCATTACGTTTGTGCATTTTTTATGTGACTAATATTCTTAAAGGCTAAATGTAACATAACGTTGATTACACTTCTTTGAGTGTTAGTCACCGTTTTGTTTAGACTAATCCTCTATTATTAGGTGTGCTTATCGATAAAAGTTTTTTATTAATGCTCAATAACAGGTATTTAGTTATGTTTATCGATAGAAGTTTTTATTAATGTTCAATAACAGGTATTTAAGTGTGCTTATCGATAGAAGTTTTTATTATTATCGATAAAAGATACGTAGTTGAGCTTATCTAATAGAGATGCTGAAGAAATATTACCTTACAGTTCAGGTGACCAAGCGATACCATTAAATTTTGCTAATATTCTCACAACAACAACAGGAGAACATAGATGATGGCGTGTTTAAACTGCAGATGGAACGAATTTGTTCTGGTACATTGTTCCTTCTTTGACAGAAACGCATTGTTGTAATCGTGTATATAAAGTATCTGTATATTCGTTTTAAAAAACTTCTATCGATAAACATAACTAAATACCTGTTATTGAACATTAATAAAAAACTTCTATCGATAAACATAACTAAATACCTGTTATTGAGCATAAATAAAAAACTTCTATCGATAAACATAACTAAATACCTGTTATTGAACATTAATAAAAAACTTCTATCGATAAACATAACTAAATACCTGTTATTGAGCATAAATAAAAAACTTCT
>NW_013666484.1:374283-382257 GCF_000517525.1 Limulus polyphemus
CGTAAAAATATTTTATTGAACAATAATAAAAAACTTCTATCGATAAACATAACTAAATACCTGTTCATCTTTAATTAAAATGTTATACGTTATGGCTGAGAAGCAGTTGTGAAGTAGCGTAAGCGGTGACCAGGCATTACGCTTGACGTCTTATAAGGCTAAAATTCGGAGGTTTAATCCCTGGTGAGGGTACATCCCGGATAGCCTATTGTGCAGCTTTGCGCTTAATAACAACAAATAAGCAAATATTTTTAGCCGCGGCAAAACGGCCCATAGAATGGCTCTGAATTTTTCCAGTACAAACTTTTAGCTCATAGTTTCGTCATCTCTCCGATTTCAGATATAATAACAGCTTTGGACTCAAGAGATCAAGCCTTTTCGACTGATGTATTCGACTACACCAAAGGTCTCATAGATTAATTTACTCTAATCCTGCCTAAAAGAATTACAATTTGAGGGTAGGCTGGTAGAGATTCTGATGAGTAATAAAATCGAATCGGGTATACACGCGCCCCACGCTTGGTATTGCTGGGGTACAAAAATATAGCTAATAAAAAGGAAGAAAAAAAGGTATCATAGATTAATTTATTCTAATCCTACCTAAGATAATTTCAAATACCGCGGCTATTGAGGATTTCTTCTTGTTTTTACAGTGTTTTGTTGCTGTATAGTAAAATATATTTAGGTGTGTTTATTTAACGAAGTGTTTTATTAATGTTCAATACCAGATATTTAGATGTATTTACAGAAAGTAGTGTTTTATTATTGTTCAATAAAATATTTTTAGGTGTGTTTATTTAAGGAAGTGTTTTATTAATGTTTAATAAAATATATTTAGGTTCATTTATTGAAAAATATGTTTTGTTAATGCTCAATAATGAGTATCTATGTCACGTACGCACTTCGAACAGTTGTATCCTGTTAAATATTGGTAGTTGCAATATGTAATAACTTCCCTGTAATATTTAGTAAACATTTGTAGTAACCTAGTGATAATAGACTGTTAGAATATGTAGAAAGTTATTGACAATACATTCTAGTTACAATATCTATTAACTTAGTGATAATACGCAGTTAAAATACGTAATAACTTTGACACTACGTAGTTCCAATGTGTAGTAACTTAGTGAAAATACACTGTTAAAACATGTAAGAAGTTATTGACAATACATTCTAGTTACAATATCTATTAATTTAGTGATAATACGCAGTTAAAATACGTAATAACTTTGACACTACGTAGTTCCAATGTGTAGTAACTTAGAGAAAATACACTGTTAGAACATGTAGGAAGTTAATGACAATATATTCTAGTTACAATATCTATTAACTTAGTGATAATACGCAGTTAAAATACGTAATAACTTCGACACTACGTAGTTCCAATGTATAGTAACTTCGTGTTAATACTATGTGCGTGAAATATCCTATGAAGGATACATAGTAAAGCATGAGACCCTTAAAATAATACAAGTATTTAAATATTACTGATAATCTAATTATATGTATTTAGCATTAATTGTTCTACTAGAATAGAACGGAATATTATTCTTAATATTTATTCAGCTTCTAATCTCTTCTAAACTTGTTCGTATTCTATGAAATAACATATTTCTTTATCAACGTGTGTTTTACTGCATGAAGTAATTTATCTATTTGTTAGCATGTAGTTTCTATGTATGTGCGTTCCTGCTGCTAGTAGCATTGATTTAGTTATAATAAATATTTCCTCAGGGAAATATAGCAAATTCATACTTTCTTTTGTTACTATACACTGAACTGTTAACTTTGGATTTCTTACAGTTTAGTACATGCAAGATATTTAACAGGACACATAACACATGTTTTACCAAGCTGTTTATTTTAGTTTGTACTGTTAAGTCAATTACGCACCATATGTGCCAAAGTATGTATACTAGGCAAAAACTTTGTATCTCATCAATATAATGACATTTCCGCAGAAATAAAAAGTTCTTTGTTTGTCAAAAAGTAAAATCACGGAGAAAATTGGTAATTTCATTTTTGTGTAAAAAGCACTAATGTATGTAAACTACTGCTATACTTTTATATTCTACCATTTTCTTTCGACTAATTAGCTGATGAACTTGTTTACTAGAAAGAACGTATCTTAATTCTTAAAAAAATATTCGTGGCGTTGTTCTTGTTAAGCAGAAACAATAAAGCATAACACAATCAATATTTCTTTTATCAGATTAGTTACATTTAAAAGTCGTGGGTTCACTGAAACCTGTCTCTTTTCTATAAACCCTATTACTGAAGAGTCGGAAGCAGCTTAATGGTTAGCTTGCCCGAACAGTAAGTCTGAGAACTGGTGGTTTACGAGTCATTCTCGAAAAGCGCGATCCATTATTTCGGCCGTGAGGTCACTCAAAATTTACAGACAAATCCCACTATTCGGTCAGACGAGAGTGGTCCAAGAGTTGGCTGTGAGTGCTGTTCGCCCTCTAGCCTATCAGTTCGAAACTAGGGACAGTTCTTATAAAGCTTCGCGCGAACATTCCAAAGGAACACATTCCAATCTCAACCAAACGTTGTGGGATGATAGTCTGGAACAAAGGGGGTGTTAATGGTTATTTATAACCCCCCGCCTTCATTACTGCTATTATTGAGCGTTTATTATCTTCGACGTAAATTAACGTTGACTACATTCATATATAGCGCCACGTTCTTACACTATGCAAAAAAAAACTTTATTAAATTTTCCGCCCCCCTCGGAATGAAGAGTTCACAACTCCCGTCTACCCCATTATTACTGTTATTGTACATTTAATATCTTTGGCGTAAGTTAACGTTAATTACATTTATAGATGGCGGTAGTCCTTACACCAAAAAAAAAAAAAACTTAATTAAGTCTATTTTAAATTTAAAGCACAAAAATATGTGTGTCTGTCTATTTGTCTGTTATCTAACTACTCCTAGGTCGCTGGGCCAATCTCAACCTAACTTTGAGGGATGATAGCTTAGAACAAGAGTCATGTTAATAGGGTTTCAAAATCTCTGCACCACATATTGCTTTTATTTAGTATTTATTATCTTTGACGTAAGTTAAAGTTAACTACGTTCATGGATGTTGCCACATCCTAAGACTAAGAAAGAAAAAACATTTTATATAACACGACATACCCACAGTGTAGGGGGGCACACAAACGTCTTATATATCTCAGAGAGTGTGCTAGTATTCGCTATGAAAGAATCCAATGAAGAAAAATGTCTGTCATTATTGCAATAATGCATAAACTCAGATAAAGTTTCTACTCCAACAGCAACCATAAGGCTAATATAAAGAGCCGTTCTTTAAGTTATACCTACTTCCTATTTTGACCCGTGACCTTACAACTTCATCCCATAAAACACTTCTGTGGGTAATGACCGTCAATTAACTAATAACGTGAAATAGTGTGGAAGGATGATAAGAGCTGGGTGTTAAAAGCGGGTAATAGAAATCACCCCTTACCGCCATTACTTTGGCCGCTACCTCTTCCTAGAAAGTCACCTGATCATCCCACAATGTATACCATGTTTTAAGTATATACAAAGTGAGTTCACAAAACTTAGACAAAACTTTTGGTGAGGTAATAATTAATACTGTAATAATATGTTATGTTATAAATACGTTTTCTAAAATTTGGGATTTTTGTATTATTTTTCATAGCATTCACCCCCACATTTTTTTAAGTTCATAACCCGGACAAAGAACAAGTACCTCAGCTTGTAATAAATAAAACAGGAATATTTGTTATCGAAACAGCAACATATATTGTTTTGTTTAACATACTAATGAATACCTGAAGTCGTCTAAGTTACATTTAATAACTAAATACGTATGCGTTTTATTCCTCACATCATCTTAATTATTTTTTAATACAAGTTATTTCCGCATAATGATGTGAGCACATTCATGCACATTTTTAATCACAATATATTTAAAATGGTTCATATAATGCTTTTAAGAGTAGCACTGCAATAACTTTATTTGTCAAATGTTTTTGTATATGTATAAGGTCGATATAAATCATCAACTGATATAACGATGACAGTGATATAGATATTGCGTGAGTAGCTGTGTTCTCATTTTATTCTCTTCATTCTTGCAGGTGGAAGTGCTCAATACGGAATAAAAATGTATGTATCGATTAATTGTGGTCATGAAAATAAAATGGACAAACTTTCATTTCAAACGGTAAGCAAACAAAATTGAAACCAAAGAACATGTTTCTTTTTTTTTACGTCTCGAGTAGGTGTATTTTATAAAGAACACGCTGAGGCACCTGTCTTTTCTTCGGGTTATAAACTTTAAAAATGTGTTGGTAGATACTATGAAAAATAACACAAAAATCCTAGCTTTCACACAATTTATTTATAATATAACATATTACAGTATTCAATATGATCTCGCCAAAAGTCTTGTATAAGCTTTAAGAGCTCACTATATACATACTTAAAACATGGTACACACTGTGTGATGGTCATGTGACTTTGTAGGAAGAGGTAGCGGCCAAAATTATGGCGGTAGGGGTGCTTTTTATTACCTGCTTTCAACATCTCTTAATGTCCTTACACACTGTTTCACGTTATGTATTATTGCAATAGTGGCGACCATTTTTTTTCCATTGCCATCTTCTATAGAGAGTGCTTGCGCACTCTCTGAGATATATAATGCGTGTGTGTATGCTCGCTCCCCCCCTCCACACTGTGCGTATGTTAGGTTATAGAAATGTTAATGTGTGTGTGAGTGTTTTCTTATAGCAAAGCCGCATCGAACTATCTGTTGTGTCCACCGAACCCCTAATCTTAACGTTGTAAATCCGAAGGCTTACTGCTGTCCCACCGGTGGGACGGAAAATGTAAAGTATTTTTTTGTGTATGGTTTAAGAACGTGGCGCTATATATGAATGTATCTAACGTTAAATTATGTCAATGATAATAAATGCTCAATAACATCAATAATGTGGGTGGAAGAGTTGTGAACCCCCCCCCAATAACATGCCCCTTGTTCCAAACTATCATCCCACAAAGTTTGGTTAATATTGGCCCAGCGATCTGGCAGTAGTTAGATAAGGGACAAACATACAGACACATATTTTATATATATATATATAATGATATCATTATAATAGTAGCAAAACAGGATCAAAATAGTAGTTTAAATATACCTTTAAAAATCAACAAGTTACCTGTTATTTTTATTTTTATGTCGTATTTTTTTATTAATCACATTTATTAAAAACGCGTTGAATAGTTTCTAAATACACTAAACAACCATCGATGTATTAAACATTTTTAGAAATCTTTCATTGACATTTTTTTACGTGTTAATTTTACAGAATTTATTGAAAAGTTTATATGTGGTAGTACACTAAGCTAATCATTCATCTTCACAGAAATCTTCGTCATCGCTAGAATTGTCGATACCATCGGATTTACTTCCTTGAGCCTTTGCTTAATCCTCTTTTAATTCCCACAGCATGTCATATTTCATCTCATCCATTGCATTGGAGATGACACATTTTTTGAAACTTTTAATGATGCTTTAATGATTTTCGGTGGTAGCTCCTAGCAAAATACCTAAAAAAATTGAAGTGCGCGAATATAATGCGCAGTCAATTTTACGGGAGGTATTTGGAGGCAAAAAGTGCGCATTATATTCGAGCAAATATTGTATGTAATAATTCTATGATCATCGATACTAAAACATATTTATTTTTATAAATACCAAATAAAGACTTGGATTTACTGTTTCAAGATGATTTGTGCGAGAAAAAGTTTTTTTTTTTTTTGCAACAAGAAATATCTTCTTGGGTACCTTTTATACAACTTAAACAATTAATTCTGTTAGACACGAGCACATGAACAATATCGGTGTTTTAATTCCATAAACGGTACATTAGAAATATCCTACAAAAATATTGTGAGATAAAGGGTTTTCAAATTGTACTATTGCAAAATAAAGTTGAGAAATGCCCACAGATGCGTCGAATCATCGTCTCATACTGCAGTGACGTTCTACAGGATAGGCGTGGCTCAGTAGTTAAAGTGCTGGACTGTGAGACTTAAAACTCATTCTTCGCGTCTCGTTGTCGCAAAAGAATATCTGGCTGCCTATCCTATTATTAGTTCAAAGTTAGGGATGTCTAGCTCAGATAGTATTTGTGTATTTTGGCGCTAATTTCCAAAATAAACAAATAAATCAACTTCTAGAGCAGTATAGTGTAAATAGAATATCTAGTAGATTCCATCAACACAAACAATAATTATAATTTGTTCTGTTGTCAGCAAATTTCCACTAAACTCTCTTCAGGGAAAAGTTATAATAAAGGTTATGTTCATTCGAACAAAAATAGATGAACCACTAGTTGTATAGCAAACTATTATTAGTAGCCTACTTCTTTCTTTCTCTAAACTCTTTTAAAAACTACCGTGAAACTATGTTTTTATGACAAATACTTATCCTAACACTAATAGGACAAAGTTTTCAAGTGTGACATCTTTTTAAAGAGGGTTTTAAGTTAATTCATCGTAATGTTATCATAACAGTAAATGTTCTGTAACAGTAAAGTAACGCTATTCGTAAACAGTGAACGTTATGCAATACTAAAGTAACTCTATTCGTAAACAGTGAACGTTCTGCAATACTACAGTAACTTTATTCGCAAACAGTGAACGTTCTGTAACAGTAATGTAAGTCTATTCGTAAACAGTGAATGTTCTGTAACAGTAAAGTAACCCTATTCGTAAATAGTGAACGTTCTGTAAGGGTAAAGTAACTCTATTCGTAAACAGTAAACGTTCTGTAACAGTAAAGTAACTCTATTCGTAAATAGTGAACGTTCTGTAAGGGTAAAGTAACTCTATTCGTAAACAGTAAACGTTCTGTAACAGTAAAGTAACTCTATTCTTAAACAGTGAACGTTCTGCAACACTAAAGTAACTCTATTCGCAAACAGTGAACGTTCTGTAACAGTAGTGTAAGTCTATTCGTAAACAGTGAATGTTTTGCAACAGTAAAGTAACTCTATTCGTAAATAGTGAACGTTCTGTAAGGGTAAAGTAACTCTATTCGTAAACAGTAAACGTTCTGTAAGAGTAAAGTAACTCTATTCTTAAACAGGGAACGTTCTGTAACAGTAATGTAACTCTATTCGTAAACAGTGAACGTTCTGCAACACTAAAGTAACTCTATTCGTAAACAGTAAACTTTCTGTAACAGTAAAGTAACTCTATTCTTAAACAGTGAACGTTCTGTAACAGTAATGTAGCTCTATTCGTAAACAGTGAACGTTCTGTAACACTAAAGTAACTCTATTCGTAAACAGCTTGTATTTTTTGGAGCTATCTCACCAGCTATCATTGAGTGACCGTATGAAAAAACAACTAGTCAACATCCACATGAGGTAACAAACTGTGATGCATTAAACTGTAATGTGCCAAATATTTCATAATATGGTTTAGACGTGATAAATCTGGCAGGAAACGTGGCAGCGCCAATCTTTTTTTTTTTTTTTTCGTTAATGAGAGAATGGAAAAAATATACGACTATATTCCACGACTTTAGTACCAAATTATTTTTAGTACAACAAACAGAAAATAATATCTACCAAGAAACATGCTAGAAGAATAGCCCCACTATGATTGCTTTAGTGTAAAACAAACATGAAATATCACTTTACAACAAAACAATATTTGTCATATTTGTCCAACAGATCTTAAATAAAGAAAATTGTTTGATGGTATAATTATGTCTATATATGTGTGTAAGCACACGCATCATATTTGTAATATTCAAATATATTAGTTGATCTTGTATAACATTTCTCGTAACATGGCCAAGTAATTTAGACACTTAGGGCTTATTACTTAATATTAAATAATTGTCTTTCATGTTACGTTTTATTCAATTGAGAAATGAAGAACACCTGAGTTTAAAAGCGGTATGTTTACGGACTTACAACGCTA
>NW_013666484.1:383257-390632 GCF_000517525.1 Limulus polyphemus
GCATCATATTTGTAATATTCAAATATATTAGTTGATCTTGTATAACATTTCTCGTAACATGGCCAAGTAATTTAGACACTTAGGGCTTATTACTTAATATGAAATAATTGTCTTTCATGTTACGTTTTGTTCAATTGAGAAATGAAGAACACCTGAGTTTAAAATTTACTTGAAAATCTGAATAGTACCAAAGTAGCCCCCCAGTGGCACAGCGGTATTCTACGGACTTACAACGCTAGAAACCGGGTTTCGATACCCGTGGTGGCCAGAGCACAGATAGCCCTTGTGTAGCTTTGTGCATAATTAAAAACAAACAAACGAGTAACAACCAAAGTATATTTCAGAGTGGAAAATAAGTTTGTATTTATATTTTTCTTCTCACTATTTGTACTAGTAACCCAATATACAGTGATTTGAAATACTCATAATCATATTATCAGCGATCTTATTTTCAAAGTGAGTAATTCTAATATAAATACATAGACACATATGTATTTAGTAAGTATATTTTAACGCAAAGCTACACAATGGGCTATCTGCGCTGTGCCCACCATGGGTATCGAAACCTGATGTTTAGCGTGTAAGTCTTCAAGAGTGTATGTTAAGCAGGTTATCAAATATATATTTTCTTCTACTTAAAGTAAAAAAAGGGGGTCTTGTTACGAACATAGAACCTTGTGAAACTTAAAGTAATATTATTATAAGTTTATCTTTGTAAAATACAAAGCACCAAGTACTACTGTAATCAATAAATGATACTAATAATGCAAAACTAAAAACAAGAACAAAAATCAGTGTAGAAAATTATAAGTAGGGCAGGATTTTTTATTACAGTATATAAGAATTATGTGACTGCGAATCCGAGTATCCATGGTTCGCGTATTATTGCCTCAAAGTCACTTTCTGGGTTATACGAGTGACTGTCAAATACCTTTGTTCTGTCAGACAATAGTAACCGAAGAGTTGGTGGAGAGTACTGTTGTTTAGTTGCTGGTCATGATGGTCTCAGCGGTAAGTTTTAGGGCTTATAAGGGTAAAAATCAAGGATCAATAACTGCTTTGCGCCTATCAACAAACAAGAAGAAGACTAAATGCCTTCACTATACCTTATCAGCTCAAAATTAGGCATAGTTATGCGCAGATAGCTCTTTTAAAGCTTTGGACTAAAAATTATTAAACAAACAAACTACGTCGCGAAACAAAAATATTTGTATTTTGTAAAATACGCTAATTCAAACGACAAGGGCTTACGAAGTTGAGAGAGGAGTGAATAATGCAATAATAATTTCTATAAAAAACTGAGTTTAGGTAATTACTCCCGCCTCCGAAGGGGGACAAGAATATTGCAATCGGGTTCGCACGTGTGTCTGTATGTGTTTCCGCTTGTCTATCTCGAAAACTAATAGATCAATGTACACGAAAAATTCACACAAGATTAAAGTTAGTATGGGACAGTCACCCCAAATTTGGTCCGGATCCGGATTCTGGGCCACTTTGAAGCATTTTTTATAATGGGGGGGGGGGGGGCATTTTTCGCGGTTAACGTTAAATTATCTTCTGAATTTAATATTCTTGTAATTATCCAACAATATATGTATATATAGTGTCGCCATCTATGTTTTTAGAAAATATACGATAATTCGTCTTTCCATTAGATGGTGGTATCAGCAACGCTAACAGTTGTTGTGTACAATGGGACACAAGCGCTTTGTCCACCGCAGGGTGTCGAACTCTGGTCTTTAGCATTATAACTTCATAAACATACTGCTGACCCACAGGGGTATGAGATATATATTTTTAAAAAATTTACTTCCTAACATGGATGCATTTTCTCTACAGAAACAAATTAACATCTGATAATTTTTAAAGCAGCATTTTTTTTATTTCACCAATTCATAGGAACAAATAGTTTTAAATGTTAATTCATAATTTGAAAAATGTCTTTCATTTCTTCCATAATATTTTTATCTAACTTTTTCACTGATACTAAAAAACGTCACCGGTTAATTTTCTTATTTTTCTCCAGATCTTGCTTCAATCATCCACTCTTACTTTAGATCCAGATTTATTAATGTTTTTAATTTCTCTTAATTTACCAAAAATAAAAAAGTTCTCTTCTTAAAGTTAACTGACGAAAAGGCAAAATACTTTACCAATTCTCTGCTTTCAACTCTTTTATTAGTAATTAAATAAAAAGCTCCATATTGCAATGTTCCCATTATCGATTCCTTTTATACGTTGAGCCTAAATTTACTCTAGACACCAGCAGAAAAATCTTAACGTGATTATTCAATGACGTCTGAACTGAAGGCAGCGGAATTCTAATCGACTATTCATGCAACTTGGTTTTTCAATACCAATAAATCTAATAATCTAGATGCGTTTTATCAGCATTATATTTCCATAGGAAGATGTACAAATAGGGATCAGTCAGAAGTTTTAATTCTCTTCTTGTTGTCTCGATTTATATTCATATTCAATGGAGTCTTATTCTTGTTTTCCAGATCAAATTCACACTACAAAAGCTTACGGTGAAAATACGTAAATCCTTCACGCACAGCAAAAAATACAACTGAACGAAATTAAATGCAACCTGATATAAAAATTTACTTAAAGAATTGATAACCACAATTGGTGGGACTAAGATGCAAATCACACATTTCTGTTATATTGGGTGAATTAAATCGATCAATTAAATCAATAATACTGATTTCCATAATTTAAAATTAAAAGCATTGTCTAGACTAATTGCACGGTTCAGTTTTATACACAAAATGTGACCTTCAACATAATACACGTAAGTATAGGTTGTTTGGTTTGTTTTGAATTTCGCGCAAGCTACACCAGGGCTATTCCCGCGGTGGAAACGGCAAGTAGCATTATGTGGTTTAAAAACGCTTTATTGCAGACTTTAAGTTGATAAATAATTAATCACTTCATTTTTCCACTTAAAATATATTTGTGTCATTTATTCTTTTGTTTTAATACCTATGATAATCATACCTTGTTTGTTTGTTTGTAATTAAGCACAAAGCTATACAATGGGCTATCTGTGCTCTACCCACCACGGGTATCGAAACCCAGATTCTAGCGTTGTAAGTCCGCAGATATACCGCTGTGCCACTGGGGGGGGGGGGGATTTTTTTTTAATTTCGCGCAAAGCTACACGAGGGCTATCTGCGCTAGCCGTCCTAATTTAGCAGTGCAAGACTAGAGAGAATGCAGCCAGTCATCACCACCCACCGCCAACACTTGGGCTACTCTTTTACTAACGAGTAATGGGATTGACCGTCACATTATACCCCCCCTCCCCCTGCTGAAAGGGCAAGCATGTTTGGCGGGACGGGTATAATTATACCTCAAGTTTAACTTTTCATTTCAGTGATTCTGTTATATTTTCTCGTGATATTATGTTTAATAACCTTGCACATTTTAATTTGCTATTAGGTCTTAATTTCACAGAAAATTAAATCTACCGTAAGGGACCCATCTGGTTTCGGCAAGCTTCATCTCCTTTAAAGAAAAAATCATTGCTTATTATCATAAGACTGTCTAAATTAAAACTAATTCGTGTAATTAAGTAAAAAACCTATTGATAGCTGCTTAGAAATTGGAGGTTCCAAAGTTTAATGCATGGATTAAGTTAAAACAAAATAGCTCTAAACAAATAAGTTAAGTTTGCTTGTTTCGCAATCACGCCGAAAGCCACAAAACGGCAATCTGAGCATAGTCATTTCTAAATCTGAACTGATGGACTAGAGGAAAGGCAGAAAAGGTTTCGGAAGCCATTAAGTAGTTTTAGTAATTTTTGTTGAATCGTTTTCTGCTGGCACTGATAGTCATTTCTAAATCTGAACTGATGGACTAGAGGAAAGGCAGAAAAGGTTTCGGAAGCCATTAAGTAGTTTTTAGTAATTTTTGTTGAATCGTTTTCCGCTGGCACTGATAGTGGTTTCCAAAAGAAAAATAAAACAGAATTTCTGTAATGGTGGTCTGGCTCTACCCAATGATTTGCGTGCTGAGCTGCGTATCGAAAGGTCCAAGGTTCGAGCCACGATATGCTGCTAAACACGCCCCGCACTTTGGGCTGTGGAGTGGCATAACTAAATGCTGACTAGTTACCCTCACTTTGGTCAATAGATCTTATTGAGAAAGGGCTATGCTTGAATCTTTGGGGTCAGGATCTAACCGCGAAGCCCACGTGTCAGGGAGGGCTATGCTTGAATCTCTGGGGCCAGAATCTGACCTTTTAACCCACGTGTCACATCAGATGCCGAAGAATATTTTGACCAATCTTAACTTGTAACCAATGAAACACATTTCGATATTTAAATCAGATTTCTAAGAGATTGTTATTTTAAAACTAATCGTGGTCTGTAGTTATGATAAAATACGGATTGACAGTGCTTTCCCTATGGTGTTTTTAGTATTTTAGTATCTCCCATAAGAACTTTTGTTATGTATACTTACCATAACTGAAGACGTGAGATGATAATTCGAATCATTCAATACCAATTCATGAAACATATTTATTATTTTAATGAAAAACTGTATAATGAAGAAAAAACCGTATTTTACAAATAATGAGCATTATGGTAATGAAACTTGGACTATCATTCCAAATGTCAATACTGAGAGTTGCATAGATAACTTGCAACTTAAATACGTAAGTTATATATGAAATACAATTATCTTATTTAAATTTCCATAATATCATATTTAAAAAAAATTCCAAATTAATACTCTCTCAGCTAATAATTTGAGCAGTCTGTATGACTCAAGATCATAAAAATATGTTTTTAATTTAAATTCTACCAAGAGAGGGCGCTAAAGCATAACTACTGTAGTATATTTTATCCTTCTTTAATTATATTCAACAGAATTTTGTACATAGTTCCGAAAATAACTTTGAATAATAATATAACTCTCTTAAGTATTAACATTAGAGTCAAGATCCGATATTGTATAAAAAAATTAAATTGTTGTGACTATTTACCTTGAAGAATAGCTTGGCCATTTAACAACAAATCAATGTTAGAGTTATTTCATTTTCAACTAGACGGAGCCACCAACTCTGTCTCCATATTTAAGAAAGAAACGCTGTTACATTATCTTTTCCCAACATCAAAACTATCAGTCAGCTTATTTATCAAACTCCAAAAAACGTTACGTTAATAGATAATAATCAGTTAGTGACACACTTATAATTATATATAATAGCAAAAAAATCTGGTAAGTTAAAGAACAGTGTCTTTTTATGCTTAGATCAATTCACTTTAAAATGTCTTATCGAATCTCTCTCTCTCCCCCTGTTTATCTTTGTGTATGTAATCGCTAAATTTTGTGCATAGACTAACTCAGGGCTGGATGTATTCGCACTCAACATAATAATTTCAACCTAAGATTTTATTTTCATTTGCATTTAATGCATTGATTGGATTTACGTATGATTTGTATCAAGAATGTTACCAAGAGAATAGAAATAAATCCAACAGCTTCTTTACCTTCCTACTTGTGTCAAGAAGAGAATTGTACTAAGGCCTACCGAGTTAAGACATAGTATACTTTATACGACCAAATGTATTAGTTCGCCATCACGTCTCAAGAAGCGTACTGTACTAAGGCTTACCGAGTTAAGACATCGTATACTTTATACGACCAAATGTATTAGTTCGTCATCACGTCTCAAGAAGCGCACTGTACTAAGGCATACCGAGTTAAGACATCGTATACTTTATACGACCAAATTTATTAGCTCGCCATCACGTCTCAAGAAGCGTACTGTACTAAAGCCTACCGAGTTAAGACATCGTATACTTTATACGACCAAATGTATTAGTTCGCCATCATGTCTCAAGAAGCGTACTGTACTAAGGCCTACCGAGTTAAGACATCGTATACTTTATACGACCAAATTTATTAGCTCGCCATCACGTCTCAAGAAGCGTACTGTACTAAGGCCTACCGAGTTAATACATAGTATACTTTATACGACCAAATGTATTAGTTCGCCATCATGTCTCAAGAAGCGTACTGTACTAAGGCCTACCGAGTTAAGACATCGTATACTTTATACGACCAAATGTATTAGTTCGCCATCATGTCTCAAGAAGCGTACTGTACTAAGGCCTACCGAGTTAAGACATCGTATACTTTATACGACGAAATGCATTAGTTCGCCATCACGTCTCAAGAAGCGTACTGTACTAAGGCCTACCGAGTTAAGAAATCGTATACTTTATACGACCAAATGTATTAGTTCGCCATCAGCGAATCGCCTTCAAGAAGACCATAAGGATAAAAGTCACGAGGTCAGGTTTATACGCAGGATTGAGAAGGACTGTCCATTCCAGCTTCTCAATTAAATATCCCACCATACGATCTTAATGTCACTACCAGCTGCCCTTTGGTAATTGTGTTGTGTGCCATCCATCGTAAAAAATATATAACTTATGATGTCGATAGCAGCGGATGTACAATGAACAATAATCAGTTATCCGTAGGCCACAATGCACTCATAACCAGCGTTAAAAAACAATATGTTTTCGTTTCCATCTGGACAGCCTGTGTATATTGCCGCGATTTAAGCTTGTAACCTATGATCGATAGACGACTTAGTCATGGATTTCTAGCTTTGCTCAGAAGTATGGGAAGCTTTGTATGTAAAAAATATGTCCAAAATAAAATATTTACTCACTAAAGATAAAGATAATCATAAATGTAGAGAGGTGACACCCTTCGTGCTGGTAGGGATAATTCATAAAATCTAAAACAAGTTTTGGAGTATATTAGAACATTTGAATAGTTTTAAAGATTTTGATATCAATATGCAATGACGTAAGTCAACAAAACTATTTCTTTATTGCAACTTTTGCCCAATGCATTTTCCTGTCTATATATATTCTAGCACAACATATATTACTTAATATCGTATACCATGTACAGCAATGCCTAAATATGGTATATATATATTATCGTGTAAGCTATTATATGTATCCACTTTGTAAAAGCCAGTTATCACTACTCGAAACCATGTTAATATTGATCATAGAATACTATTGCCCAGCAATTTCGTTTATCCCCCCCCCCACAGTAGCTCAGCGGTAATTCTGAAGCCTTAAAACGTAAAATCCAAGTTTTGATACCCGTGATGGGTGCATCAGAAATAATCCATTGTATAGTTTGAGTTTAACAACAAACAAACAAAAATACTTCGTTTATTTACATCGTCGAATAACATGACTTATGAATTCAAATATACATTCATATTTCTTCCCTCAAGGGCCCGGCATGGCCAGGTGGAAAAGGCAATTGACTCGCAATCTGAGGGTCGCGGGTTCGTATCCCCGTTCCACCAAACATGCTCGCTCTTTCA
>NW_013666484.1:390889-395470 GCF_000517525.1 Limulus polyphemus
TCTGATCTGTAAGGTTAGACATTTTTATCAGGACAGCCACCAAAGCTTCTAATTAACGGAAAAAGTATACCAATATGATATACTTCTGGAAATAGGTTTAAATACTTACATGAAAAAGGGGGGGGTAGCCAGTGGGGTGTGGGTAAAGAAGTCAAATGGCCATCCAAGTATTCTTAAGTGAGCATTTTAGAAGGATATACTATTGATAGGTGGCGCTGACCAGGAGTAGAGCACAGCCGCTCGTTTTCCTTTGTGGTTTCAATGACAAGTTAAATTAAACTTTACGAAATAGGACCCTATTCTGATCAAACATTCAAGTGTCATTATTCAGAGATCGGTTAAAGATTGAGGCCTACCTCCAACTTGGTTAGCGACCGCAAAAAGGCTTAACTTCTGGACTCTCCTTCCTTCATTATGACCTCCTGTAATATTTTTACAGGTCAAGCATTATAATCTAAAGTGAGTGGACAGGCGTGGCCTATATGCCCGGACTGTGAATCCAAGGGCTCGTGATTCACGTCACGATGCCGCAAAAACTCGTTCAGCATATCGGTTGCGCTCTGAGAGGTGTGGTGTTCGGTATTTGTTATTAAGCACAAAACTACACAAGGGGCTATCGGTGCTGTGCCAACCACGGGTATCGAAACCCGGATTTTAGCAGTATAAGTCCGCAGACATACCGCTGTGCCACTGGGGGGCCGCTCTGAGAGAGATAGTGGAATCCCACTATGTAGTCAAACAAGAGTATGTTAATAGTTGACAGTGAGTGCCCTCCTTCTTGTCTTTGAGTTAAAAATTAGGGATTGCTATGCGCAGACAACCCTTGAAACAAGTGAACAAATAATCTATAGTGGTAAAATATTACTTGTGTCAAACTATACATAAATAACGACTTGATATTTCAGGACAGGTGTTTATCAAACCTAAGAAGTCATAAAATATTTATGATGGAAACTATACATAAATAACAACTTGCTATTTCCGGACAGGTGTTTATCAAACTTAAGAAGTCATAAAATATTTATGATGGAAACTATACATAAATAACAACTTGCTATTTCCGGACAGGTATTTATCAAACTTAAGAAGTCATAAAATATTTGTGATGGAAACTATACATAAATAACGACTTGCTATTTCAGGACAGGCGTTTATCAAACTTAAGAAGTCATAAAATATTTATGATGGAAACTATACATAAATAACGACTTGATATTTCAGGACAGGCGTTTATCTGTGTGAAGAAAAAAGAAGAATACATGTTATGCCGCTTGGAAGAACGTATTGCTTTATAAGGAAGCATTAAACATTGAGAAATTCAAGCTTCTGAAACGTATACTTGATACTAAAAAGATTTAAAGGATAATTTAAAATTTGTATTCTCTAGACAGTTTAAAAGCGGCATTATCTTATACTCAACAAAACTGTTGCCATATTTCTAGGAGAATATTAAACTCCTGGCAATGAGATATTTTGTTACAATGAACCATGCAGCACAACTAATATGTTAAAAAACTTGTTATAAAGAATTTCAGATCGTGGAACGAAAGACATTCGATTACTGGAACCCGTCATTACTGGTTAGAGGCTACAAAAAGGATCACAGGATTCTTTGTTTGGGTACTGGAACATAAGGACCACATCAACAGCAAAGATCTAATGTGCTTCCTTCCATTTATCAGTAAATTGTAGCCTTCAAACGAAAGAAGAAAATTACTACAAATTCGCTTACTTTTCTTTATAAATAACTTTATATATTTAATCTCTTAATTAGTTTTTATATGCGTATGGCTGAATATATTTGTGCGACCTGTTTTCAAAATATCTCGGTAGATTTAATTTTAAATGAATGCATTAGTTCGGCACATTTCATTCAATTAAAAATAACTGTTATTCTAACGCCAGTTTTCGACTTCCAGTTTAAATAATCGTATAAGTAGAAAAGTCGTTCTCACCATTCCTATAAGGTAATTTGAAATTGGCTTAAAATGTTTTGTAAATAAGAAAACATTGAAATGTATAGGAATAACATGTACGAAATTCTAACGTATACTGGAACTTAGAAATGCCAGTGTTTTTTCAGTTCTCGTTAGAGTGCGAATAATGTAAGTCTGATTCGTTGCCGCGTAAACTCTATGGGCTTGGTCTGGTTAGATTAGTAAACATGAAACTACCAATTTAATGAAACCTGTAGAACAGGAAAATGAAACTGGTTACACGAAGAAAACTATGAAATTGAGGTTTTATTTTTCATATTCGTGTTTTAACTGTTCTTGTTAAAAAATAATAATAATGAAAGTTCCTAGAACAACAATCTATATATCATTTACAGCCATACTCTTCCGAGTCAAGATACATAACCTGTCATCAACTGCTTCTGAAAAATAATTATAAATACGATATAATTAGATAGATAATAACTAAAAACTTATAAATTAATTAAGCTAATTCTATATAACAAACTGACTAGGAGTACACAGTGTCGTAATGAACTCCAGTTTGTGTTAAACAAAGTTAAGAATGATAATAATGTTTTGAATGCATTGATTCATCGATAGGATACTTTCGTTGTTATCAGGATTTTCGGTCATAATCCCATTAATGTCTTATAAGATTCGACTAGCTTGAAAGATTTAAGTTAGTCCTTATTCAATGAAGAATAACCTTAATAATATACTAATATTGATAAATAATCATAATAATATTCAGTAACGAAAAGGAGAACTCATCTAATGAAAACAATTATAATGAACAATATAATTTCAACAATTTTCGTAAGCTGTATTTGTCAAACTTTTGCTGGGCCCCAATTACATAAACATATTGCAACTTTTACGAGAAGAATGTCATAATTCTGCTTTTTTTTTTCTATCGGCCTTCAGTTGATTATTAATAAGTTCGTAATTCTTGTATTGTATGGCTGAACGCATGACAAAACGTAAAAGAACCAACCACAACCAGAAGAAGAGGTTCTTACGTTAACTTCACGCATTAATAAACCATATTTTATTTTAATGAAACAGGTTTGGCGATGTACGTATCCCTCATCAAATGAAATATACTTAGGTTTAGTCCGATGCATTTCTAAAACGAAAGACAATTATAATGGTTGATTATGCTTAAGAGAATCTTACCTGCTCTCAGCCCTGTTCGATACCATATTTTAAATAATGATCGGTTGCACTATCCAATTATTCTGATATTCAAAGTGACATAAAACTATTTGTAAATATGTTGAACAATAAGAGATTAAAGGCGTTTCGTCTGCATTTTGTTTTATGGCTTAAACTTAATTATTTTAGCATTACGACGAATAGCCGAAAGCATTATTCTTCCAACTAGTTAAGAAAATCTCATGTGTATACATAACACCAGATGTCGCCAGTATAATATATTTACAGGTCCCTTGCCCAATTAATCATGTTTCTTTCTACAAGCGTAACTGAACAAAACCTGCCAATTGGCATCATGAAGTCATTCCTTGAATTATGAAGATTTCTTTGTTTTTACAAGTTTTTTGTTATTTGGGTTACCTAAATTGTTGAAGAACAAGGTTTAATTTAATTAAAAAAAACCCGTATCACAAGCGTCAAAGAAAACAAATAGCTTGTTGGTTAAGCAGAAATACTATACAGAGGTCGTGGTACTGACATTTTTTTGTGTTTTAAGAACTTGATGAGAAAAATGCTCAATGTCAAGTTGATATTTTCCTTCTCTAGAATTAACATTTTTCACTGGCAGTTGCCAAGCTTTGATGTTTTAAAATTTAACTCGATTTTTGAAGTATTCAAAGCCTAACAATAACTAGATAAATTTGTGTGTGTGTTTGTGTGTGAGTGAGGATTTCAAAACATTGATATTATTTATGTGCACACAATATAATGTTGTCAAGATTATATTAGACATTAAAATTAACACTAGTAAAAAACCATGTTATGATATTAGACATTACATTCAACACTAGTTATAAACCATGTTATGATATTAGACATTACAATCTAAACTAGTTATAAACCATCTTATGATATTAGACATTACAATTAACACTAGTTATAAACCATCTTATATTAGACATTACAATTAACATTAGCTATAACCCATGTTATGATATTAGACATTAAAATTAACACTAGTAAAAAAACCATGTTATGATATTAGACATTAAAATTAACACTAGTAAAAAAAACATGTTATGATATTAGACATTACAATCAACACTAGTTATAAACCATGTTATTATATTAGACATTACAATCAAAACTAGTTATAAACCATCTTATGATATTAGACATTAAAATTAACACTAGTAAAAAACCGTGTTATGATATTAGACATTACAATCAACACTAGTTATAAACCATGTTATGATATTAGACATTACAATCAAAACTAGTTATAAACCATGTTATGATATTAGACATTACAATTAACACTAGTTATAAACCATGTTATGATATTAGACATTACAATTAACACTAGCTATAACCCATCTTATGATATTAGACATTACAATTAACACTAGTTATAAACCATGTTATGATATTAGACATTACAATTAACACTAGCTATAACCCATCTTAT
>NW_013666484.1:396151-416396 GCF_000517525.1 Limulus polyphemus
ACACTGCTAAATTAGGGACAGCTAGCGCAGATAGCCCTCGTGTAGCTTTGCGCGAAATTCAAATTCAAAATTAACACTATAGTTTCTTTTATTTTACGTATTGAACAAATAAAAGCAGATGGCGTAAAGTTCGGATTTTTTCAGCAATGTAGTCAAAGAAATGTTATGAAATCTCTTTACTGCTTAGTTATTTTCCCCAAGCAAAGTTTAATACAGAAAGCACGTTGCTAACAAAAGCAAAACCAAAGAGAATCTTCTGGAAAGTTAATAATTCTGATTTTCCTTTAAAAAAATGATAATGTATTACCACTTCAACATAAAAATCTGTAAAAGAAAGAAATATAAAAGTTTCATTCATTAAATCTTGCATAAAATACATTTTAAACTACTCCAAGTTTAGGTAAGCAAACTTAATAAGAGATTTGGCTGGAGAGACGCTGGAAAGTAAAGATGATGAAAAGCTAAGCTCTCGGAATTTTGTTTTCATTTATGGTCGAACTCATATTTTTCTTAGTTTCTTATAAATATACTAATTAATTACGAGTTATTCGGATTTGTTATTTAGATTGTGCAAGTTTAAACTAAATTAGGCTTACGTTTGCTTACTCTGTTACTATACTGTCAAGTAGAAAAGAAATGCTAGGCCTATTATATAGCATCAGGTAAATATTTAATTTAATAGTTTTGTTTAAAACTTACTTATTATGTATTATTTTATTACAAGGTACAGCTCTTACAAGTTTGTTTACTTGGGAATTATCACACGAATGATCGAAACGTCAGACCTGTTCTAAAAAATAATATTTCTTACTGTAAAAGGCCTAACTTGAAATACAAAAAGAAAGATAAGTAATGTTTGGCGTTTAATATTTATTTCTTAGACATGAAAGCCTAGAAGAAATGGAAAAATAGATAAAGATGTTAGGCACGATTATTGTTAAACAAACTACCTCAATTTACTGCCTTAAAATGTATTAAATTATTCATTAGACTAATATTATGTTAAAAACTGAAAAGAATCTGCCTTATGTGATTAAGCCTTTTTAGCTTTCTCTCTCTATGACTAGTTAAAATGTTAATGTTCCTTTTAATTTCTATATATATGTATATATGTTTATAGAAAATTAATTGAGGACTCATACCACCTAGAAAAACGACTGAAGAAAGGATTTAAATTGAATACAGTAATGACTGTAAAATCACCAAAAATCAGAAGTATTCTGAAAAGGAAACCGGCAAAGTACCTATGGATAAAATATCCTTCAGAAATTTTAGAACGACCAGTGAGATATGGAATACAGAAATTTATGAAACCATTAAGTGATATTTTTAAAATAATTTTCAAGCCATCTATATCGAAGGTATATAGTTGCATAAGTGATAATAGAAAGGTTGTTAAAAACATTACCGAAACAAGTACATCCTAATCAAAGTTTAATGACTATGGATGTGATATCACTGTATTCTAGCATCGATCATAAGTACGGTTTAAAAGCAATATAATATCTTTAGATTTTATGAGATTTTTCTTCACCTAGATTCAATAAAGTATGCCCCCCCCCAGTGGCACAGTGGTATGTCTGCGGACTTACAACGCTATAATCCGAGTTTTGATACCCGTGGTGGGCAGAGCACAGATAGCCCATTGTGTAACTTTGTGCTTAATTACAAACAACAAACAATCAATAAACTATGCGTCCTAAAAGACTTAAATTTAGTTTTAAAAAATATTTTTTTTAATAACGATATTAATCATTAAGTATCAGCAACAACTATGGGGTTTAATAGTTTATCAAATGATTTTAATTAGATTGTAGTAATTATTTGAAAACATCACGGAAGATATATTTGAATTATTGCTTTTTAATTTGGAACAATGACTTTGAAGTTGAAAACAAAATAAGAATGTTTTAAGTAACGTAAATATATATATATATCTAATTCACGTTTGAGATGAATGAGAATAATTTGATCGTTAGGGATGTATAGGTAAAGATGAAAGAAAATGGAGAAATGATTACAGATATTTATTTAAACCCACCAATTCATATAAGCATTCAGATTTGTTTAGCCATCACACTTAACATTATAAGTTCAATATTCAAGCATGTTTAGCCCAAATAATATACATTTTAGTTTCAGAAGAGAGAGTAAGAGACGAAAGACTCGAAGAATTAAAAGGAGACTTTTTTAAAGAATGACATTTTTCAAGATAGAGTAATTGAATAGAGATTCGACATAGCAAAAATTCAATCGAGAACTGGAGAAAATAAAAGGAAGAATTATTCTTCTTCTTCAATTTAAATATTGTCAACATGTTAGTTTTGATAGTAAATACATCAGAAAACAACTTGAGGAGGTAGTGGATGAAAACCTAAAATAAATATTCAGTAATTTTCAATTGATTCTGTCAATAAAACAAACGTAAAACCTATAAATGTTATGTATATCAATCATTTCATAAAGGATATATATAAAATAATACGTATACCTTAGATTCCAGTAAGGATATTTTATATCAATCATCCCATAAAGGATATATATATAAAATAATACGTATACCTTAGATTCCAGTAGGGATATTTTATATCAATCATCCCATAAAGGATATATATAAAATAATACGTATGCCTTAGATTCCAGTAGGGATATTTTATATCAATAATTCCATAAAGGATATATATATATATAAAATAATACGTATACCTTAGATTCCAGTAGGGATATTTTATATCAATCATCCCATAAAGGATATATATATAAAATAATACGTATACCTTAGATTCCAGTAGGGATATTTTATATCAATCATCCCATAAAGGATATATATAAAATAATACGTATACCTTAGATTCCAGTAAGGATATTTTATTTCACATAATTTCCACATTCGATTGGAATTAAAGGTATATTTGTTATATCTTAGTTTGTACAATTTCTGTGAGAACAAAGAAATTATAAATTATAATAAATTTACATATATATCATCTGAGAAACCCATATTTAAGCCCAACTAGTTAACTATAATTTTAATAATAATAAAATATTATTTATAATAATAATAATAAAAAAAGATCCCGAAATTTAAAAAAATATATTCTAATGTATATTCTTTTTCATCATGTAACAACAAAATTAAAACATTAAAATATGAAAAATATTTTTATTAAGCAATTCAATGCCTATTTGAGTAACAGCTAATAATAAACTATAGAGGATGCCTAATAAAATAATATTTCCCGCCCTTTCCAGAGAAATATCTAAGTGTAAACAATGGAAGAAATGTAAATAATTTATTTAGTTATGTAATATAGCCGTAACTGATAATCTTTCACTCTTTTGTTAAACCGGTTCTCTAAAGAGTAATCATTTGATAAGTTGAAAGGAAGAATAAAATGAATTGTTGGACGAAAAAATCTGGATGTTACTCTGTTAAATGTTCCTCGCAATTGTTTGTCAGTAAGTCTGAAGGCTTATAACGTTAAAAACCAGGTTTAGATACCCGTGTGGTTTTGTGCTTAACAACAAACAAATAAAGAGTGAACTATATTATCCACAGGAAGTGAACATTGACTTCTTCAGTTATTAGTTCTTTTATTGCTATACACTTAAAGATACCGAATAAGTTCAGTAAAACATTGTTGACTTGGTTTTTAATTTTTGATGGTCAGTAAATTGATTAACAGTAAATGTTAAGTTGAGGTGCTTACGTTAAGTAGGCCAACTACAGATCATATTCTATTAATATGCACCTACGCCCCCCCCCCCAGTGGCACAGTGGTATGTCAGCGGATTTACAACGCTAGAAACCGGGTTTCGATATCCGTGGTGGGCAGAGCACAGATAGCCCTTGTGAAGCTTTCTGCATACTTATAAACAATGCACCAAAGTTTCTCTAGTGCATATTTACTTATGCTAATCCCATTATTTTTATGGATTACAATTTTTTCTTAATATAGCCAGGTTATTCTACACTCATATATTTGATTCTTCTCGCAGTGGTATTTGTTTAAACATCTTCTTAATCGGCGTAAAGTGATGATAGAAAAACTGGCCGAAGAACCTGGAATTCTTTGTAGACCAGAAAGTGTTTTATAATGAAAAGTATTGAGTTTAATGTTTTATTTTTACCGAAAATGTACGACCTAAACGTTGTCTGGAGAATAAACAGCACACCAAAGATGCTCACGTAGATGAAACATGTCGCGGTTCCTTTCTCGAGTAACTGTTTAAAGAAATTCGCTTTGTCGGGTATAAAGTATTAAATACTATACGTGTATATATATGTTGTTTTTCTATGTACTCCACGTGTGAGTTTGTTTATGTTACAGTTTTAATAGTATTGTTTCACCATGTACAGGTATTGTGTGTTTTCAATCTGAAAAGCACCTCATGTGACACATAGTTTAAACGGAAAGGTCAGAGATCTCCAAAGGTCAGACATTTCTCTCTAATTTAGAACTAATAGTCAGAGATGGCAAGCACTCAACAGCACCCTCCGTCCATCTAGCTGCTTTTAACCGAATAGCAGTATACACTGGCGTAGTTATAACGCCCTACATCTGAAATTGAGGAGAGTATTCAGCAACATATGATGTTTCAAATCTTGAACATTCCGTTCAGCATTAGTTCGTATCCAATCTATACAGTGGCAATGTCAGTCATTTTTAATGTAGAATCTTCTACAATACAAAAAATACACATTCATCCTGAAGTTAGGAGTTTATGGTAATTTAGTGTTATAACTATCATGCTGAATGAACAAAAGTTATAATATTTGTTGTTTTTTTTGGCTCAGAAACTTGTCTTTGTTTTCAATCTGGTTTGACACAAATATAAACTAATGGCACATAAATAATTTAGATTTCCTGGTTACTTTATGCCATAAATATTTTTAATGGAAAAGTTTTCCCAGTATTTTACCAAACCAAGTTGAAGAATGGCGATGACAGTGGCTAATAAAGATGTCTCAATAATAAACTTCTCACTCAGATGAAAAATATACACGTAGTAGAAAACAGTTAGCATCTGAGGAGCATGTAAGGTACTGAAAACAGAAGGGTAATCTCAATAACATAATTTATTGAATATCAAACTTGTTGTGGTTACTTGGTTCCAGATAATAATTGTATAAGGTACTGATTTAGTTTGTGTTCTATATGTATATGACAATGGTAGCATAAAGTGACTAATTATTAACGTAAACCAAACATAATTTTAAAAACTATCTAACTTATAAAGCTAAACTTATGATTGATTCGTGAATTTAAGAAAACATCTAGGTTTGAAAATTCAGTTAATGACAAAAATACGAAATCCTTTATCCCAACCACTTTCAAAAGGTGGACCTTTCTTCGTTAGTAACAAACTGAGAATCCCAGTTTGCTCCTGATAAATTCTGAATTGTCCAAGGGTCTGGAAGATGATAATATAATTTCTATGAAAACAAACTGAGAATCCTAGTTTCCTTCTGATAAATTCTGAAGCGTCCAAAGGTCTGGAAGATTATAATATAATTTTTATGAAAACAAACTGAGAATCCTAGTTTTTTTCTGATAAATTCTGAAGTAGATGATCTTCACAGAAATTATATATACCAATAAAATCTTCAGATTGAGATATTTGTTTGAAATATAACACCCAGTGCTGCAAGAGAATGCAAAGAAATTGCACCAAGAAGTTCTCCAAAATAAGTCTTAATATATTCTTATGCTTGGAATGAGAGACTATAGTAAATCCTGTGAAAGTTATTCATGGCTAAACGCTAAAATCCCTACTGTATTATAACAAAAAGTAATAGGTTTTAACACTGTTTTAGTTCCGTTTGAGAAATAAGATACTGCGAACGGCTTATGATGTTTGTAAACATTGTAGACAAGACAAAAATTATTGTGTACAGTTTGTTTTCATAGAAATTATATTATCATTTTCCAGACCTTTGGACACTTCAGAATTTATCAGAAAAAACTAGGATTCTCAGTTTGTTTTCATAGAAATTATATTATCATTTTCCAGACCTTTGGACACTTCAGAATTTATCAGGAGCAAACTGGGATTCTCAGTTTGTTTTCATAGAAATTATATTATCATTTTCCAGACCTTTGGACACTTTAGAATTTATCAGGAGCAAACTGGGATTCTCAGTTTGTTTTCATAGAAATTATATTATTATCTTCCAGACCTTTGGACGATGCTTTTTAAAACTTTGGAAATACTTTTTCCTTAAGGAGAATTAAAGTACGGATTTAATCTTATTATTTTCAATTAGATACTATAAGCCCCCTAGTGGCACAGCGGTATCTCTGCGGACTTACAACTCTAGAATCCGGGTTTCGATACCTGTGGTGGGCAGAGCACAGATAGCCCATTGTGTAGCTTTGGGCTTAATTACAAACAAATAAAGATGCTATAATGTTCTACCCAATATTAAGGACAAATAATGTGCATGTTTGTTGTTTTTTTCATTTATTTAGCCTTTTGATTTTTTTTTCAATTTGAAGATCATGTTTGTTTCACTAAATTAAAATTTTGAATACAAATCATTACGTGGTAAGAATCAATCGCATTTAAACTACCTTTAGGATTCCTAAGTGATTTTTGTAATGAGAGTTTTCCAATAACTTCACTTGCGAAATGTAAAAGTAATTCAAACACACTATGATCAAATGCACTATGAATAATCTAAGGATAAACTCGTGCTCTGAGCAATGACTCTCTGATAGCGTTAGCAGATTTTGAAAGTTCTATCTTGACAGCGAATTTAATGAAATGCTTTATTGGAGAATTTCTGTAAGATATAGTGGTGTTATTAAAAGCTTTGAGCCATCGTTATTGTAAACAGATCAATATATTAGTTAAGCCGAGATTTGTTTTAATCGAGAATATTAAAGTAATTTATTTTCAGACATCTGATGAAATACTTATGTAAGGAGGGGGGTAAAGATGACGAAAGCAAATAACCTTTTTATTAAACACTTCGGATTAAAACATTATTGATCATCTGGGTTAAGCCATCAAAAAACAAATACAAATAACTGAGCTTTTAAAAGTCCTAAAAATCAGCCATGATAAAAATTAAACAATAAGATTTTGTATTAAAATAACAACATCTGGCAACATACATATATATTCATATATATATATATCAAGGGCTGATACATGCCCGACGCTCTACGCGCCCCTCCCTGTTTTTAAAAAAAGTCCTAAAAATCAGCTATGATGAAAATTAAACAATAAGATTTTGTATTAAAATAATAACACCTGGCAATATACATGTATAGCCATATATAACAAGGGCTGCTACATGCCCAGTGCGCTGGGCGCGCTCCCCCCGGTTTAAAAAATAGAATCAAAATAATTGCAAAAATTAGATCTTTGGGGAGTGAAATTTCATATTAAATAATAAAAAAAACAATAATAACAACATCTAGTAAACATTATAACAAAACTAAATTACCCACTTAACCCCTACCAGGGAAGTCTCGAACATTCCTCGTTTACGTTCAGAATCATCGCAAATAATTCAAGAAGCCGACACGTGTTAATCTATCTGTTGAGTAAAACTAAAGCTGCGAAGATTGGTTATTTCGGATTGCAATTAAATCATTTCCAATAATCATATATTGAAACATATAATCGGAAGTTTACGTGTCATTAAATTCCAAATCAGGTAAGGTGGTCACGAAACAAGATCAGTTACTATTATAATAACACGATGAAAATGATTTAGTTTATTCAAGTGATTATTGTTAACAGAACGAACATCTTACAGACTTAGAAACAAAACATAAAACAGTTTTAATATACAGTGGCGAATCCATGATTTCGAAAAAGGTAAGGCATTTTTTTTGAAAGTTTGTATTCGTAATGTTTAACACATGATACGATGCTTATCATTAAATATATTATTAAAGTTTTGAAAAGCCGCGATTCAAACGGAGAAAACCAATGTGATAATAAAAAAAATATGTAATACATTTTTCATATAATTCGGCTAAATGATGAATACAGTGAAATAAAAGTAAATTACCTAAAATATATAAATATTTAATAATTATTATAATATTTTATCTTTCTTGAATATTACAAATATAAGAAAGTTTCGGTGTGGTTGTTGGAAAGTATAAAATTATACAATGGGTTATCTTTACTCTGTAAACTACGGGCATCGAAGCCTGACTTCTAGCGTCATAAGCCAGCAAGCTTACCGCTGAGCCACTGGGGTGGGGGCGAATAACAACCATGGCTCTGTCATAGAAATATGAGTATCTTTTGTAAAAAAAAAGCATATTTTATATGTTAATGTCTTAATTTGAAAAACACTCCTTATTTTAATTCAACAAACTGATTCAAAGACTATTTTAAATCAACTAGTATAGAAACATAGTTAACAAAAATATAAAACTACTTGGAAAGAAACATGATAGGATGGCAAAGAAAAATAGTAACACGTTCATAAAGTTGAGATATATGTGCAGAGCCAGAATTATTACGCTATGTCAAGATGTATTGGAACATAGACGTGTTATAGGTAATCAATAACCATAACAATGATCTGTTCTGGTATTGTAAATGTAAAATCAATTGGTTAGTGTTTTATACTCACCATGATGTTCCTTATCAATCATAATAATAACATATGAAAACTATTTAACATAACAGTAGAAGGAGTAAGGAACCTTATCAATCGTATGTGAATATAACTCTATTAAACTATATAATAGCTAATCATTCATTGCCCTGTGCATCGCAATATATTTAAAACGTATTTTTCTTGTGTCAGTATTCTAGCAGAAGCTACTTAATAAAGCAGAAAGTTGGTCCTAGAATATATTACCGCTGATCTATGAAAGCATTTGTACGTCTATAATCCGTTAAAGGCTACAGAAAGAATTTAAGCTGTGAAAGCGCCACCTTGTGGATTGTAAAACAAGTTAAAAATAACGAGATCTAAATGTTCTGCATAAAAATATGTAAAAGTTAATAGTGTATAGCGATATTCGTTTATAACTATGCTGTTAAAGCACCAAGTGTTATCCAAGAATTAAAGGTACATTATCTTTAGTTCGTAGTTGCCAAAGCTGGGCGAACTTTGTGTGATACTATTGGGTTTACGGCCGAAAATATTGTTAAAGTAATGGAACCCAGCTGACGAAGTAAAACATTGTCATCTCTACAATTAAAAACGTGAGAAACATATATTTAATTAACTGTATTCCTTACTGGCACCAGAAACAACTAGAAAGAACACTATCAACCTACTAATTTTAAAAATACATATAGATGTTTAACAATATTTCATAGAACCGCTATCTTGAACTATATTTTCTGATCTGAAATTAATATTAATTATTGTTATCTTTTAATTTCATTTGCTAGACATTTTGAAAGTTTTTTTTTTATCAGCCTCGTGTCTGAACTGGAAATGTGTTTCAAATTGACTAGTTATTAACCCTGGCTTGTATTTCTCTTCTATATTTCAACATTAACTCTTAACTTTAAATGACACATAATTAGTTCAAGAAAAAATCGAGTCATCATTAAAATTGCATTATAAGGAGATAAAGAAAAAATGTGAAAAAGAAAGATATTAGTTGTCATCTTCAAGTAACACAAACTCACATGTTCTTATCGTAGCTAACAGATATACCAGGCCCACTGTGATTGGCTAGTTCTAATACATCAAGATTAACAGACGGTCATGTGGTGTGAGTATTAGATTCGGAAAGTTGTCTGGAACAAGATGTTTTTGTTTTTAAACGTTTTGCCCAATTTTCTCATTTTGCAATCTTAGGAGAGAGAGGGAGTTTTTCTTTCAGTTAAAAGAAGACTTCTTAGATGGTTTTATATAATTAACTTCTGCGCCATCCCTAATCGACGTTCCAATTTTACTCATATTAATAATACTGAAAATGCCAAGAGACCTCATTCGTCGCTAGCTGTTAAAACATTCAACGTTGTTTCAACAGCGTATTTTCTGTTTACAACTAATTGAATGGTTATTTTAAAATTAATCAGTTAAATTAATCAAATACCTATTCTTTTACACGTGTATTTTAAACTCGAAAATGCTATCGACATTCATTAAAGTCTAAACTTGGATTAAATATCTTAACATTTTTCATGCAGACGTTTCGTTTAATTTTTAGTGAACTGTCGGGTAGAGCGTAACCAAATAGTTATCGTGACGTACGGTGGATCTGACTGAGATTCCGTGATTTACGCGATCCCCGTTTATAAAAGCGAAATACATAAAGCATGTAATCATATTTAGACGAATTTACTGCGATAATGTAATTATTTTTAACTGAACAACCAGTTGGCGTGCACTTAACGCTTTTAATATATTTCATCTAGAAAGAACACCAATAACCTAATAATTTTAAATATAAGTACCCTATTTCATAGAGTCCCTAATTATAAGCATATTTTCCTTAAAGTATACAGTTACGTTCATCTTATCAAGCAAAATAAAAGCCCCTCCTCCCTCCAGTGGCTCATCGGCAAGTCTGTAAGCTTATAACGCTAAAAAACTGGTTTCAATACCCGTAGTGGGCGCAGCACAGATAGCCCATTATGTAGCTTTGTGCTTAATAGCAGACGAAGCAAAATACAAATGTACATGTGTGAATGTTGAAAAAGGCCTATTTAACACGAGCATAAATTAACTTTGACAAGCTTAAACGTATCCTTATACTGGAAAAAACGGCTTAATCAACAACTTTATTTTAACGCGTTTTGATTTTGTCGTGTAACACGTTACAATTTAATTATCATTACTGTTATTTAAAGCCTTTTACATGCAAACTCTTTGCGTACTTTTTTCATGATTTTTCAAACATTTCTGCATCAAAACGTTAGCGAGTTTTGTCGGTTCACCCAAATGATACATATGAAAAATTAAAATAGTTTCGTTCACTTTACGTGTTTAAGAATTGACTAACATTTTTTTACTTTTGAAATTCGTAATTTCCTTTAAGTGTTAAGGGTATTTTAATGTATTATTCTATTTGCATATTCAAAGATGCTCCAAGTTCCAAAATTATCCAGAGATGTACAGGAAGTAAATCCCTCTCTCTCACTCACCCGACTGTGCTTATTTAGTTAACTGTTAAAGATCTAAAGGTAAATTTGTCACTTTTTTAGTGTGAAACCTAGCAATACAATTTTCTATTTATGAAATGGTTAAATGTGAGATTATTTAATATATACAGCCTTACATCTTACACATTTGGCTCGAATATGCTTGACTTAAGAGTGTTAAGTTAGGTTAATGGAATATAAATAAATTAAGGAAATAATCTGTGTTTAACTCACTTCGTTCAATTCCCCAGAATATTTCCAAACAGAAGCGAGTTTTGGAAATTAAGCATACCCTAAGGAAGAAGCCTTAACTATATGGCATCTATTCTAGCCTGGCTTTTTTTGGCTGTAGATGACTCTCATTGGCTTAAGTTGTATTTTGTTTGACTCGATTTATTTCATCATCTCACACTTAAAGTACATCGACAAATGTTTCTTACTTCTTTATTCCTTTAATCATTGATGGGTCCTGATTTAATCATTGATGGGTCCTGAGTTAATCATTGATGGGTTCTATTTAATCATTGATGGGTCCTATTAAATCATTGATGGGTCCTGAGTTAATCATTGATGGGTCCTGATTTAATCATTGATGGATCCTGATTTAATCATTGATGGGTCCTGATTTAATCATTGATGGGTCCTGATTTAATCATTGATGGGTCCTCAAAGAATATTTTCATTTTTCCAGCTTTTGTCTAACGTGATGTAAAATTAATTAACCTATATTGCTAATATTCTCCAAGTTGTACAATAACCTTTCACTTGATGGCCGATTTGTTGCTCTATGTTGCACAAAAGAAAAACGTTCACATTAAATTCTAAATGGGATTATAAGAACATGTTAAGCAAAGATGAAGCAATTCAAACAACATGCATTTTTAAAAATTAAGACAAATCACTAATTGTAGTAATGATTACATTAAATCTGTCCGAAATGCTTTCATTTGTAAACGCATTATTTCATCTCCAGAGAGATAAATACAGACGTGAATTTCCCACAATCAGAATTTGGACACTGTAAGTGAGTATTTAAGATTTATCATTTGTTCACATAGAAACAATTATTATTTATTAGTGGGCATGTTCGTACCTTCAACGTTCCGTAGAAGTACCACTTTTCTGCTGATTTTGTCAGATTTTTTTTACGGCTGGGTCCTAGGGTTCATGGTTCGCGACTCATTTACTACATTTGAAGCTGTATGTGCGCTATAAGACTGACGTCCAAATTCCTCTATTCCCTCAGACAAGAGAATCCCAAGAATTCGCAGTAGGGGCTCTTGCCTTCCCTCTAGCGTATCAGTTTAAAAGTAGGGATGGCTATGTACAGATAGATAGCTTTATATAACTTTGCCAGAAAATTCTGCAACAAACGGTTGGCTTATGGATGCCACTTACAGGCTACCAAACGAAACCTCTACAGCGGTATTCGGTGGTCTAGAAAAATTGTATGTAAACATCCAAAACTGGTAACAAAATGAGAAACGTTTTAGCCTCAGGAATTTCACTTTCCGTTTTAGATAAGGAAGAGAACAAGCATAGCGTGATTGAAATAAAAACTGAAGATAAAAATAAAGGCTTAACTTTATAAAAATCTGAAGAAATGCAAACGGCAGATGTAATGGATTTGTCAACGGATCTTCTATCCTTATCAGAAGGAAAGATGCAATAATGACTTAGTGATGTAACTCTTTATCGCATTTTTATTGAAACCCAACATTCTTCATCAGCCTATCAAATCATCGAAAATTTTGGCATCACATATGTATGCCATTATCAATGACGAACATTTAAAAAAAGGTTAGGCCTTTAATAACATATTCCAACATGATTGCATCCATGAAATGAAAATAATAATGGCGTTATTTGCTTATGAATAAATAATTTAATATGGAAGGAATTAAATTTCTTCACAGAAATATACGTTTTTAATGTTTGTATGAACCACTTTCATGTACAGAAAATAAAACTATGATTTGTTTGTTTTTTTGTTAAGCGTAAAGCTACATAATAAGATATTTGTACTTTGCCCACTACGAGTATCGAACTTCGGATTTTAATATTATAAGCCTTCAGAATTACCGCTGAGCCACTGCAGAGTTAAAAAAGTATACTCTAGAATAATCAACTTTTAGCTGTTAAGTTCGTATAATTTAAAAAAAAACATACTTGTGATTCTTAAATATGTATTTTGATATATATTAATTCTTTGTATTAGATAGGAATATCATAGCGTTGTTCTCATCACCAACTAGGTGTCATTTTCTTGCTTTCCATGGGATGGGCTTTCTGGTTGAATGAGATATACGATGATAAGTAAACATTTCTGCAATTCTCCAAAAACCAGTTTTCGAATGACGATTTGTAACAATACGTTATTATTTCACACGTCATTCAAAACCTTTTTTCAAAGAGATCTATTTTGTCGCTTATAATATTTCAGACGTGATTTGAAACCTCATTTACCAAGACTACGTGTCGTTTATATGTACATAGACTTGAAAAAGAAGCGTAAGGACTAAGCAGCGAATGAATATATTTTTTATATCTACACAGATTATACATTTCGATTTTCAAATTCCCAGGTTTCATAATTCCGTCAGATTTGTCTTTGTTCGATATATACTTCATAAATACAAAAATACGACGGCTAATATTTTACGTAGAAAGTTCTTATTACAGATCCGGAGCCAGATGAGTTTATTGTATTTTAGTATTCGAAAACCTACCTTTTGTGTAACGTTGTTCAAGCCAGAAGTATCGCATCATTACTTATGTTGCAACAGAGATATACAGCGAGATCAGAAGATGGGTTTAAGATCTCTAGATGTGCTTCATCTTGGCATAAAATTGTGCGATTTTCTATGATCAATCCAAGAGCCTATCAACTCCTTTGTAGCCGAAGACTGCACAAGTAAGAAGCAGAAAGAAAGCCTTGATTAATTAACCAACAGTGAACTAAAGACATCTCCTTATTGCTCGTCACTCTGCATGAATTAACGTCTGACGTGATGTCCTGAAAGGGGCTAAGTCGATAATGGATTCTAAGATTTTTTTCAGCTAAGTCTGTTTTCTTTTTCAAATGGGAATCCTTGACTAAGAATACAATAGTGTATCTTACGTTTCCTTTTTTCCTAATTTCCCCTATTTTTACTCGACTCTTTCCGTCTCCAAATAACATCCATAATACACAGTATCCAATGTTTTCACAGCCTGTAACTTAGTAATCTGGTCACTTAGTGTTCTGCTCTTTGTACAAGAAATGAACTCATAGAAGAAAAGTAATTTACAATGAAAATAAAAAATATTTTTATAGTATAATTTAAATACCGTTAGATATGGTTGCTAAAAACATATGTTTGTCCAATTGAACCATACACATACCACCACGTATTAACGTAGATGGTGGGTGGTAGGGACTTCCCTCTGGTCAGTAGCTCAAAATTAGGGACGACGTCAGATAGCCTTAGTAGTTTTGCAATAAACACAAAAATACAAATACAGATACAAGTTATATCAGTTTTTGTTCTGTCTTTATTCACAAATGACATTCTACTTGATTAAACATGCTTCTGTTCACAAATGAAATTCTGCTTGATTAAACATGCTTCTGTTCACAAATGACATTCTGCTTGATTAAACATGCTTCTGTTCACAAATGAAATTCTGCTTGATTAAACATGCTTCTGTTCACAAATGGCATTCTGCTTGATTAAACATGCTTCTGTTCACAAATTACATTCTGCTTGATTAAACATGCTTCTGTTCACAAAGGACATTCTGCTTGATTAAACATGCTTCTGTTCACAAATGAAATTCTGCTTGATTAAACATGCTTCTGTTTAAAAATGAGATTCCACTTGATTAAACATGCTTCTGTTCACAAATGGCATTCTACTTGATTAAACATGCTTCTGTTCACAAATGACATTCTACTTGATTAAACATAGTTCTGTTTACATATGAAATTCTACTTGATTAAACATGCTTCTGTTCACAAATGAAATTCTACTTGATTAAACATGCTTCTATTTACAAATGACATTCTACTTGATTAAACATGCTTCTGTTCACAAATGACATTCTACTTGATTAAACATGCTTCTGTTCACAAATGACATTCTACTTGATTAAACATGCTTCTGTTTACAAATGACATTCTACTTGATTAAACATGCTTCTGTTCGCAAATGAAATTCTACTTGATTAAACATGCTTCTATTTAAGTAGAATGTCATTTGTGAATGTCATTTGTAAACAGAAGCATGTTTAATCAAGTGGAATCTCATTTGTAAACAGAAGCATGTTTAATCAAGCAGAATTTCATTTGTGAACAGAAGCATATTTAATCAAGTAGAATGTCATTTGTAAACAGAAGCATGTTTAATCAAGTAGATTAAACATGCTTCTGTTCACAAATGACATTCTACTTGATTAAACAAGATTCTGTTTACAAATGACACTACTTGATTAAACCTTTGGTTGTTTTGTCAACGGCTTAGTTGATGTTTAATATATGAAGAATCGTGAGGGAATGAAAGTATTTTAATAACTTTGTCTTCACTTTTTAAAATAAACCTAAGTTAAAATTTTAGAAAGTACATTATGTATAATATATTTTAAAGCTTTAGACTCGAAACTAGAAAAAACAATAAGCCTTAATTTTTTTAAGTTCCAGGTTTTCACAAGACGATACTTATTCCCTGAAATAATCAATATATCATTTATTTCCCTGTCACACGTGAGGCAAATAAAAAGTGTCCGCAACATTTACTCATTATTGTATTTTACTTGTGCTGTATATATTCATGAAGAATAATTGTACTAAGCTTTATAAATTTCTAGCTGAATTCTCTGTATGTTAGCTCCAAGAAGTCACCATACTTAGTCAAAATATATGGTCGATAGCAGCACATGAAAATGCTGCTGACAGCAAGTGAGACTTTAAGTTGTCTATGTAACTATAAGATAATATTTTTGCTTCATCTAAGAACAAGACTGTTAAACTAATGGCCAACTCTCTTAAGATAATTTAATCTTCCACCAACCCAACGTTTCCCAATAAAAGAATGTAATCATCTCTAGGGAACAGCGAGTAAACATCCAAGGCAATACCAACTGCTTATATGATGTTTACTTTATAATTGGTTTGGTTAAAATTCAATGAACTTAGAGCATTATCAGAGCTTGTCACAAAAGAAAATGTAACTTAATATGAAAACTCGTTTAGAACATGTCGACAGCAACCTAAAAGAAATCTGGTGAGGTCGACTACTATTTATAAGTTAGAAACTTCTAATGATTTACTAAAAATAAACACAGTGGTGTTTCATCAGAATTTCCAGAACAAAACGGCTTCACGCTTTCCCGACTTCAGCGTTATTCCCATTAAATACAACTTTAAGTTCGCTCTATTGAAAGCGACATTCTGTACATCTTCTAGTTTTAGAAACACGACGATAAATGCTTCCCTTGTTTAAAACTAGAAACGATGGAAAATGTGCAATAATTATTCTTGTTGTGGTAGAACTTTCCTGTTGATGGTTTACCTTATTAAAAAAAATATTCTATATTATGATTACATGATTAAAAGATGAAAGTATTATTCATTTTTATCATAGGATCATTAAAAGACAACAAATTTATTTTGTCATCAGATCTTTCAAACTCAAAACTCGTATTCTTTCTCATCATCAGATTTTTAAAAGACAAAAGTTTCTATCTGATTCATTGTTCAAGTACTTCGTTTCTTAAGCCTTAACATTAATAAGCATAACTGAATTTAAATAAAATTAAGTTCTATAAAATTATGTTATCTTCAATTATTTCAAGGATAACAACAAGTACATTTTACATGCTAAAGTTAAATACTCTCCTACCCTATGAGTACGTCTTACGTGTTACGAACTTAAACATCTGAGAATCAATAATATTACAAACAGTTTCACAGGAGTCTCAGCATAATGTTTTTAGTAATAGTAGTTTTTTAAGAATGATTCTTTTTTTAGAAAAAATGAAGATAATAAAAATACTATATCTAGATAAGATGTTTCTGTACTGTAGCAGAACTAGTGTTGTTTTATGATTCGAAAATCAGCATGAAAACGTCTATATTTTGGTTTCGTACCAACCATCAGCTGTCTGGCTACATTTTTTCACACGAACATCAACTGAAGGATTTCGTCCTCTGGTGAAAATTGATGAGCTGTAGATAAACGCTAACTTTATCTGCTTACGCTACAGCTAAAACCATATCGCCCTCTCAACTGAAAATGTATTCTAAGACACAAAAGCTAGAGGAATGGTCATTTACCATGCATGTTTCCATAGAAACAGAGTAGTGTCTACTTCACATGCTTTTCTTGGTAGAAAGCTCTTTGTCAGACATGTAAAAAATCACAACCTACCGTGCAGAGAATAAACTTTAGACAACAATACTTAATCTCACTAACTCTGTCACGAGTTGGCCAGGGAAATACTGAAAGGCATGGCATAAAAAAATCTTGCTATGAGGTATAGTTGAAATTTTAAGATAAGAAAAATTTTTGTTAGGAGACGTAGTGGAAAGTATGAGCTAACAAAAAATCCTGCATGAGATGTAGTGGAAATTATGAGATAAGAAATATTTTGTTATGAGATGTAGTGGGGAGCATGGAATAAAGTAAACAACCTATCACATGTTGTAGAAAGTATGAAATCCTGCTACAAGATATTTTTGGATCTCTGACATGAGAAAAAATCCTGCTAAGAGATGTAGTGGAAAGTATGAGATAAGAAATATTTTGTTATTGATGTAGTGGGGAGCATGGAATAAAGTAAACAACCTATCACATGTTGTAGAAAGTATGAAATCCTGCTACAAGACATTTTTGGATCTCTTAATATGAGAAAAAATCACGCTAAGAGATGTAGTGGAAAGTATGAGATACTTAAATCATTCTAGAATATGTAGTGGTGAGTGTAAAATTTTACCATGAGATGTAGTGGAGAGTATGGGATAACATAAGTGATATATGATATAAGGAAATATCATGTAACGAGATGTAGTAAAGAACGTGTGATAAGAAAAACACTGCTATTATACGTATTGGAGAACAGGGACTACTAAAAATGAATTATAGTAAAAGATGTAGTGAAGTGTGTAAAATCGTGATATGGAATGTAATGGTGAGCATGTTATAAGAAAAACACTGCTATCATATATATTGGAGAACAGGGACTACTAAAAATGAATTATAGTAAAAGATGTAGTGAAGTGTGTAAAATCATGATATGGAATGTAATGGTGAGCATGTTATAAGAAAAACAAGTCCTGCTAGAGAGGATGTATATAGTATAGGAACAAATTCTGAGAGGAGACGAAGTGTAGAATATGATGTAATATAAATCTAGTCCTGCTAGAGAGGATGTATATAGTATAGGAACAAATTCTGAGAGGAGACGAAGTGTAGAATATGATGTAATATAAATCTAGTCCTGCTATGATCTCTGATGGAGAGAATCGGATAATTATAGCGGTGGAGATTAAAGGATACCGCCTGAAGGTTACATGACTGTTACGTAATATGTAAATGAGACGATGACGTCCACGAAGTGACTGACACAAGAAGGAGAGGGGAGTGATGGTATAGTTCGAATGTTACTCACCATAGCGCGCGTTCCTGGGGGAGGGGTAACGTCCACGAAGTAGTACCAGAGGGCGTGGCTGAGAAGGGATGACATCATAGTTCCTGTCTCGTGCTGCTACTAAGGGCAGTGTTTCTATAAGTGTATTGTGTTACTAAGGTTAGTGCTGCTAGGGCCGAGGGTGTTGCCATAGGCGAATAGTTCAATAGGATGATTAGTTCATTGTAGGGTGTCTCAACATGTGATTACGTCATCAACTTTATAGCCTATATATAATTATATATCCAAAACAGTTATAGGCAAAAACTATTATTTGAACGAGACAGTTAATATAGCTTATTGCGTTTTCAATTAATAAATAACTTGCACGAGTCATAAAAATATTGAATATTTTACAAATAAAACAATTATGTTAACGAGACAACTATTGTAATATAGTGCATTACACACGTCACGACGAGACAGCTATTGTAATATAGTTCATTACGTATGTCACGACGAGACAACTATTGATATATAGTGCATTACGTATGTCACGACGAGACAACTATTGTAATATAGTGCATTACGTATGTCACGACGAGACAACTATTGTAATATAGTGCATTACATATGTCACGACGAGACAACTATTGTAATATAGTGCATTACATATGTCACGACGAGACAACTATTGTAATATAGTGCATTACATATGTTACGTAAAATATTTTTATCACAAATACTATCTTAACGTATCCATCATTTAAATATTATAACATAGCCATAATATACCTTACATACTTTTAGAATTATCCGTCGCCAGATATAACATATAATTATCTGTCCTAAAAAGTTTTTATTACACCTAGCGTTTCGTTTTTATAAATAAAACCATTACCTGAACGAAACAGTTACATTATTATTCTATAGCCGATTGTGTTTTTTATTATTTAAGTATCGAATTAATACACTTTTAAAGTACTATAGTATATGATTATAGTTTTCGCTTCTATATCTAATTTACTTGATACACTTTTTGCATTTTCTGACCTTTAAAACATTTATCGCTAATATATTTGTTTCCATTTCTATAATTAATATTTTTTCCTTTACGATCATAATCCCAACTACTTTTTTTACACCTGGGGCGAGCTGCCCATATAGGACGAGAATGTTCGGTGACAGGGACTCAAACTCGTGACTCTCAAATTGCGAGTTGAGTGCCCTAACCACCAGGCCACGCCAAGCCCATTTCTATAATTAATATACTGTATAACTTAATTTTATATCTATTCGCCCTAAGAAAGAGGCTTATGTAAATCTTTAAGTAATATAAAATGTTTTAAATTTCATGTTTAGCTTTATAAGTTAATATATATAATTGTTCCACTCTAGTTTAGTTTTATAGGACCTACATAAATAGTTATGCTTAACCATTACTATTATTGAAAATTATATTCTTACCTTTCTGTAGAAATTTTCACAAATCTTTGTCTAGAGCTTGTTTCTTCCTAGTTCGGATCCTTATGCATAATGCTGACTAAGTTTATTTGCT
>NW_013666485.1:0-6871 GCF_000517525.1 Limulus polyphemus
GCCACTGTTGCAGGTTTTCTTGCAACTGCTGTTGTCTCTCTTCTTGTTTCTTTTCTTTTTCCTCTAACAACTGTTGTAATTTCTCTTCTCGTTCTTCTTGTTTCTTTTCTTTTTTTCTCAAACAGCTGCTGTAATCTCTTTTCTTGTTTATTTTGTTGTTCGAGCTGCCACTGTTGCAGGTTTTCTTGCAACTGCTGTTGTCTCTCTTCTTGTTTCTTTTCTTTTTCCTCTAACAACTGTTGTAATTTCTCTTCTCGTTCTTCTTGTTTATTTTGTTATTCGAGCTGCCACTGTTGCAGGTTTTCTTGCAGCTGCTGTTGTCTCTCTTCTTGTTTTTTTCTTGTTTCTCTTCTCGTTCTTCTTGTTTCTTTTTCTGTTCTTGAATTGCTGCCATCAAGTCTGCTATGCTGAAGTTTGATTTGCAGCTTCTCGTTTCCATTTTTTTTGTCCCACTCTCTGACACCAATTTTTTAGGTCTCCGTTTGTTAATTAACTTTCCCGTAACTTCGTTCCGATGAAACTAGCGACACAAGTCCTTACTTAATAAAACTGGTTTATTCTTTCCGAATATAACTTTACGATACACTTATTTTCAACAATCGCGCTAAAACAAACTCTATATCAACGAACGTCAACAATACTTCTGACTGCAGTTCAATTATTCACTATCTACACACACATTATTGTCCCGTCACGTTGTCACCCTCTTTTATATACCAGACTACCCTATATCTAGTAAATGCTAGAGCATTCGCCAAGGTACAGGATAGTTCTAGAAACGTGGCGTGACACTAGTCATGTGACTTCGCTGACGCAACATTACTATTATTGTTTTTATGTCATATGACTGTAAATCATCATTAAAGGGCTTGATTTTGTATTATTATGATTAAGTATGATTCTTAAGATCGTGTTATTCATATGGCTTATACATGTTCTTCGGAACAAAGGAAATTTGTATTGACTTCCGATCAGAACAAGCTATGTACTTAGAGCGAAATTAAAAATCAACCTGGCAGTCAGTAGAGGTGACTAAGTACACTTTTCTTATGTTTCATCATTTAGTTACCCTCACTTTTATCAATATTTCATATTTCCAGCCATAACCCCAAAATAACTCGCTCCTTGGCAATGGCATAAATTTAGTTTATTGGTTTTAAGTTTAATTTTAATTGTCAGCTTGAGGACAAGCCTGGAGTAGACGAAGGGAAAAGTGTGATATAAAAGCATATCATATGCTTTTCTATCTGTTTTTAATAATATAAAAATATTCAAAATCTATCGTTTAGATACTTTCTATGCAGTTTTTGCATAAACACGCGGTCCAGAAAACTTGTGCGGAGATCATCTCTCCTGAAAATAGCACATATACATCGATCATAAAGTACGATTAACTCTCTATAATTAGTGTATTATTATTATTATTGAAGGTCATGTTGATGAGCATTAATTTTTTCACCATAAATTCTACGCGGTTTCTGTTTTAAATATAAACTATGTTTTTTTGTGATTTTTTGGAACCTATTATATTGAGCATCTTGACAGCTTATATATATTTCATAATAAATGTTCCTACCAAAGTCCCGCAAAGTTTATTATCGCGATAAATTTGAAAAAAAAGGTTTCATATTATTATTCTTCGATTCTTTAAAGCAGTGTTTCTCAACCTTTTCCAATATCATTCACCCCTATAAGTTTTTCACAACAGCTCACTCACCCCAGTTCGAAAAAGATCCCATATATTATACAACTCCAGTATATCATAAATAATAAAGAGAACTGAAAGCTCATCACTATTTCTGATTCTTGAAATATTTTGTGAAGTTGAATGTTTTCTTTGTAAGTTGTAGTCGATCTCTCTCTGGCTTTTCTTTTTTCTTTTATATTTATTTAAACAAAAAATAAATGTACTTAGCAAACTACAACTAGAATATATAATAATAAATAATAACTTCTTTTTGCTCTTGCATATGTTGGATAATTGATAAGACTCATTCACCCTGCCATATTCACCCCATCATTCTCATTCGCCCTGCCATATTTACCCCATCATTCTCATTCACCCTGCCATATTTACCCCATCATTCTCATTCGCCCTGCCATATTTACCCCATCATTCTCATTCACCCTGCCATATTTACCCCATCATTCTCATTCACCCTGATTCTGATCTCAATGGCTCGGCATGGCCAGGTGGTTAGGGCGCTTGACTCGCAATCTGAGGGTCGCGGGTTCCAATCTCCGTCCCACCAAACATGCTTGCCCTTTCAGCTGTCGGGGCGTTATTATGTGACGGTCAATCCCACTATTCGTTGGTAAAAGAGTAACCCAAGAGTTGTTGGTGGGTGGTGATGCTCTAGTCTTTCACTACTAAATTATGGACGACTAGCGCAGATAGCCCTCGTGTGGCTTTGCGCGAAATGCAAAACAAACCAAACCAAACTGATGTCATTAACCTCCAAGTGAACCATTCACCCAGTTGAGAAGCATAATCAAAGACTGTTTTTTTTTTAATCACCAGAAAGGTGTTGTATAATATATCAATAAACAACAGACGTTATAATAAAAGAAACAAACGATAAAACCTTAAGGTTTTCGACAGTTGTATCTGTGTTCTTGAGGAGTAGTCCCTGGAATGGCTTTCGGTATGCTTGAAAGCCTGTAAAGTGTAATACAAAAAATCGATGCTCGATGACCATAGTAGACACAGTTTAGATAGCCCAGTTGTGTATCTTTCGTTTAAACACATACAAAGAAAAATATTTAATGACAAAGACTTATTGTGAAAGAGCACTAGTGTTTTATATGTTTTTAATGTGATCTACTAACTTTTTTGCCCCACAGTGGCACAGCGGTATGTCTGCGGTCTTACAACGCTAGAAACCGGGTTTTGATACCCTTGGTGGGCAGAGCACACATAGCCCATTGTATAGCTTTGTGCTTAATTATAAACAAACAAACAAACAAAAACATTTTTTTATTATTATCATGAACACGGGTGCAACCACCCATCTTGATGGTTGGATCACACCTACCCAGTCTCTTGGAGGCTGCCACAATAATTAACAGAAATGGTTTAAAGATCTCATGTAGGTTTGTTCCAATGGCCCCTAATTAAGATTAGTTGCACCACTAATTATAAATAATAGATAATAGAAGTATCATACAATTCCAGTATATCATAAATAAGTGAAGCTGAACGTTTTCTTTGTAAGTTATAGTCGATCTCTTTCTGGTTTCTTTATTTATTTATTTATTTTTTTAAACAGAAGGCCAGGTTCCGGAAAACGTTATCTATTGACTCAAAAAGTCAGCTTTGCGCCATTTAAAATGGCGACCGAAACGAATGTACAGGCGATGAGTGAAACAATTAAAGGTCAAATTTTTGAAGTTGGTCCGCGTTATACAGAATTAGTATACATCGGAGAAGGAGCATACGGAATGGTTGCGTATGTAGATTGTTTTCTCCTTTTTTGTTTAAAAAACCTCATATTTGCGAGTTAATTTATCTATCTTAGTTTGACACTGACTACAACCTGTACTGTAGTACAGCCCATGCGAGTCATACTCATAGGCATTGGTTACTACCGAAAATTCGTCATTAACTTTAAAGTTAAGCTAATTTGACTCCTTTATATTAAATTTTAGACAGAAGGAGGGTGCTTCACTGTCACTTTCATTGTTAGTTTTATCTTACTCAGTCTTGGTGAAAATGAAATGTTGTTAGTATTACTAATATTAATAACTTTAACTAATAAGTAATGGTAGTTATTAATACTAATGTAGTGATGTTATTCGTGGTTGAGTCCGAAGGAATAATCGCTGTGTAGTATAATGATATTTTGAAGTTAGTAGAACAAAACTATAGATTAAATAATATACAATATATTAATAAATATGGGAAAAAATGTTAGAGTTGAAGTAGCAGCATTGAATTTTGAAATGGCATAATATAGTTTTCTAAAATTTTGTTATGTTCTCGATTAAGCCTTGTAAAATAATACTGATTAGATGCTACAAAACTGAACAATGTTTTTATTTTCAGTGTATTTCCTAAGTTTTGAAATAATTTGTATTTTATAATAAAGATTATAAGAACAATGTGGTTATTATTGAAGAACATATAGCCCACCAAGATGTGAATATTTATGATTTGAACAAGCAGTATCACCAAGTAAAATTAGATGTGACCTTTCATGTTTAAACCATATCCAATAAAAGTGAATGAATACAAACTAATCATACACACCCAAGCTCCAAATAAATTATTCCACAAGTTTGTAATTGGACACATAAGTGAGAAGTATTCTTTTCTAAGTACAAGTCCATATCTTAGCTCTCAAATTTATACTTGTCACCCCTGATATTTAGGTCCATATCTTGAAACATTTTATTCGATAATTCAAATAATTTCTAACTATCAAAGTGCTTATGGTAAGTATATGTAAGAGTACCTTTAACTCCAGTTGTACCATCCTAGCTTTTTTGGAATGACTAAAGTTAGGCATAAATTGAATTTTAAATGAATATCATATTTTGGTATATTAAAACCATTTATTCTTTCAGAATTTTAAACCAAAAAATTATCAAAAATCGTATACATACTCCAGATCAGTTTCTAAACAATTAATCAGTGTATAAAGTTAAATGTGAAAAAAACATAGGGTTGCATGATGATTTCTGTATCAAAAAAAAGAAAAGAAAATATAAGTTGAAAAAAAATGTGTACAGATGTTATATTTACAATATGAATTTTGTATCTTGTATCAATTTTGATGCAGTTTCTAGTCATGTTATAGTGAGGAATGATGTTTATGGATAAGCTACATGTCATTGATTCTATTGTTTGGATTTGCAAGCAATAAGAAAATTGATTTTACAAATTCTGTAACATTTTAAATAATTACTGAACAAACAATTTTTTTTTTTGCAACTGTTATGACTTGTTTAATTTGTTTAACAACTAACGTGCTGGTTTGGTAATATTTTGTTTTGAAATTTATTTTTCAAGTTCTGTAACAGCTTATGTAAGAAGTTGCCAACTGTAAAGTAGTGTTTAAAGTATTTTTAATTAACTCTTTTTTTTTTTCCAAATATGACACAAACTTTCATTCTGTATCAAAGCTGATTTCTTATATATATTAGAAGTAATGTAATTTGTGTGAATCACTTTGTTAAGAATATATATATTTAAAACAAAAAAAAGTTTAAAACTTTCTTACTCTAGTCATGAGAAACAAAAACCACACAACAAAATTTAATATGGTAAAAACTAAAAAAGGACAGATAAACAAAATTTATTTTTAATTTTTCAGAGCTAATTGCATGCCTGAACATAACACACTAAAAAGGCATTATGAGAAATAGCTGGCTGATAATGTTAGAATTAACAGCAGGATTTTAAGTATGTTAAAGAAAAAATGTTAAAATGGGGATTGGATACTGTTACCAAGGCTTTTGTTGAAGGTTATGAAATGGCTGGGCCTTTAAATGTTCCTCTCTGTTTTCACAAGAGAACATATTAGAAATATTTCTTACCCTGATAATCATGTAGATATTAATCCCAAGGTGATAAGAAGAGAGATGAGAGACTAAAAATAGATAAAGCATGAGAGCTAGATATTGTTTTCCTCAGGGCTGTAAAAAGATGTCAAGGATGAGATAAACAATCCTCTATTTTTTATTTTTGTTAAGTCAGTAGATAAGGGGTAGATACCTGAAGAGTGATGGTTTTTCTTAGTGCATAGCTGCACAAGGGGTTGTCTGCACTTTGACTACTGCCTGGGATTGAATAGTTGCTAGTATACTCTGAACATTATAAGTCAGTTAGTTGTACTTCTGTATTGATAAAATCTTACAGAAGCTTTTTAAATTAATTTAGTGAAATGTGATATTAGAGAAGAAAGCCAGCATGGGTTTTCTAAAGAGAAATCTTGCCTTACCAGCCTTTTATCTTTTCTTGAGAATGTTACATGTTAACTGGATGTAGGAAAGTGTATGGACTTAGTGTACATAGATTTTGAAAAAGCTTTTAATGAGGTGCATTACAGAAGATTATGTAAATAAATTACATTGGTAGGGGTTGGGGAGATACTAGTTAAAGTTAATAGGATTGTAGGGTGGTTAGATGAGAAAAAGCAAGTTATTAATGGATTCCAGTTATACTGGATACTTGTCATTAATGGAGTGTCTCAGAGTCAGTGCTTAAACTTTTTATTTTTCTTATTTATATTAATGATATTGACAGGGACATAATTAGTAAATAAAGTTTACCTATGACATTAAAACTATTGGGTTTTCCTTGCTGTATTGAGGATGCAGAAGTATTACAGAATTACTTGGAATGAATTGGTAACTTAGATGAATATATTGTAGATGAACTTTAATCATAGTAGGATAAAGGACTCCAGTTATTTTCTGCTATGTTCTGAAAACAATAGGATGAGGGGACACAGTTTTAAGATTTGGAAAATACAGATTAAATTATATTAAAAACTTTTATTTTTAACATGCTGATTGGCTTGTGGAATGAGGTTGCCATTTACAAGAGTTTAAAGAGAGGAATTGATATTTGATGAAAAATTTAGATGGATATAAATTTGTACATTACTTAAAGGTGAGTGCTCAAGGACAGCTTGAAAGGACCAAATGGTCCCTTGTTAATCATAGGTTATGTTAATCCAAACTTCTTTTTAAGTGAAAGTTACCTGTTCTAGTGTTAATATCACCTACCTATTAATGGTATCTTCTTCTTATACTTCACTTGTTTCAGTCTTTACTCTTTACATGTACAAAGGAAATCGGGCTTCTCCATAAGTTGGCATTGTCTTTTATCTTTTTTTTTTTTTTTTAATATTTGCTTGGTTTTCTG
>NW_013666485.1:7177-9305 GCF_000517525.1 Limulus polyphemus
ATAGTTATATATATATATATATATAGTATAAAAAAACTGCTTATTATTATTAATCACTTTAGTAGTTAAGATAGTTTAGTAAAATGAATATGAAAATAGAGATTTAGTTGCAATTCTTTGAGATGTTCTTGGGGTAATCACACCATAAAACAAATTTACTATTTTATGTCTGTTGACAGCTAAATTATTAGCATTTTCTCTATGATTAATTACTTATTAATACAACCTCATGTGAATGTCAATTATAATGATTGTAATAGCTACATATTCTCTTACATATGTATCTATATTTGTTAACAGTAGGAAAGTGAAGGATATTCTTATTCAACACAAAAAAATTGATTTAATTTAATAATCAGCTTTGAATTTTTTAATGAAAATAGTTGACCTGTATCTTTATAGGTCAGCATTTGATAATGTAACAAAGGCCAGGATGGCTATCAAGAAGATTTCTCCATTTGAACACCAGACCTATTGCCAGAGAACATTAAGAGAAATAAAGATTCTCACAAGGTTCAAACATGAGAATGTAAGTTTTAGAACAATAACAGATATATAAATTCTAACAAGGTTCAAACATGAGCTTGCTAGTTCAAGTTTGTGATTATTATTGTTATTCCTTTACTGAAATTATATCAATTTTCAAGCTTATTTTTATGAATTCATTTTCTTCATCACCTAAACAAAAGTACTGTTAGCATATATGATATGCTTTGATATTTGGTACTAAATGTTTAAAAGATTAAATCCAGGGTATTTCTCTAACAAAATTAGTGATACTATTAGGGATTTTTTTTCATACTAAATAGTTGAAGCTTTAGATAATTGAAACTGCTATGTTGAGAAGTACTAATCCTAGCATTTTTTTAAGTATACACATATCTGTGAAATGTATTTCTGTGTGACTTTCAGAACCAAATGAAAGTAAGAAAACTTTTTTCTAGTTTTTTTTTCTCACTACATGATTATTAAAGTCATTGATAATTGTTCACAGAAATTCAAAACTGTTTTTATTTTGTACAGTGCCATAAAATGTTATTTTAAGAATGTTTGTAACTAGTTATCACAATAGAAGAATATATAATCTCAGAAAGACAAACAAGTATTGATGAGAGTGAAAGGAATTGAGGAAGCAATACAATTATGTGGAAGTGTGTTAGGTCATTCATATTAAGACTTTGGTCTCTGTTGGGCTCAAAACAGGGATATAAGTTGACAGAACAAAACTGTGGAGATGATCTGGTGGATTCAGATACAACCTTACCTCTAATCACACAAAAATATCTCAATCTTCTTTCTGCCCTCTAAGCATTGCTGAAAACATTTTCATGCTCAGCACACCAGTTTATATACTTAACTGATTTTGTGCCACTATTGAACATGTACATAGCATCAGTGGTGTAGCAAGAGGGGGGCAAGGGGGGACACTTGCCCCTGGGCACAGGTGTAAAGGGGCGCAAAATTTCCTCTGGCATATAATGCCTATTAATTAATAATTATGCCCTCCCCTAGGATATAGCGCAACTTCCCTACATTAAGTAAATACGACACAGTGTTACGTTATTTGTGTGTATTATGCTTGCAGTTTTAACTTTTAAAAGCCGCCCACTGAAATACAGTGAGTCCGATTTAACAAACAGAAGTAAATTACACTATTCCATCATTCATCTGTAGATCAAATACATAGATAGTTGGTCTGCTTTCAAAACATAGGGTGGATTCTCTAAGTGGAAAAAAAAATTGAAAAGTTAAATGTCCATGAAAATAGTGACAGTCATCATGAGTCATTTGCTGTTTGGAAAGAAACTGAGTGACAAATTCATTTTCAAAGTGGCATTGATGAAGAGCTGCAAAGGCAAATTCAGCAAGAAAAAATAAATGGAGAGATGTACTGCAGCAGTTGCTGGATTGTACACAATATTTAGCTTCTTAGAATCTTGCATTCATTGGTCATACTGAGGACATAACCTCAAACGAAAACCCTGGAAATTTCCTGTCACTTTTACAGTTATTAGCAAAGTATGATCCAGTAATGAGAGAGCATTTAGAGCGTCTTAGAAACAAGCAAACATCAACATCTTATCTTTCTCTTGAAATCCAAAACGAGTTTATAAATCTCATGGCTTCA